>NC_041385.1:313307568-313356780 GCF_002162155.2 Triticum dicoccoides | reverse complement strand
GGCACCAGCGTCGCCCCCGGCTCAGGTGAGTATATTTTTTTCTATTTTTTTTGTTTAATTGTTAGTGTTAGTGTTAGATTTAGTGTTAGAAAAGAAGAAGATTTAGTGCTAGTGTTAGAAAAAAGAATATGTAGAAGAAAAGAAGAAGAAGAAGAAGAAGAAGAAGAAGAAGAAGAAGAAGAAGAAGAAGAAGAAAAGAAGTAGAAGTAGAAGAAGAAGAAAAGAAAAGAAGTAGAAGAAGTAGAAAAAAGATGAAAAAGAAGAAGAAGAAAAGAAGTAGAAGAAGTAGAAGAAGAAGAAAAGAAGAAAAGAAAAGAAGTGATATACATATTTTTCTTTTTTTGTTGTTTAATTGCTGTTTAATTGTTAGCGTTAGTGTTAGTGTTAGATTTAGTGTTAGAAAAGAAGAAGGTTTAGTGTTACTGTTAGAAAAAAGAATATATATGTAGAAGAAAAGAAGAAGAAGAAGAAAAGAAGTAGAAGAAGAAGAAGAAGAAAAGAAGAAAAGAAAATAAGTAGAAAAAAGATGAAAAAGAAGAAGAAGAAAAGAAGTAGAAGAAGTAGAAGAAGAAGAAGAAAAGAAGAAAAGAAAAGAAGTGATATACATATTATTATTCATGTCGGTATTTTTTTATGTTGTACTAATTTCGTTCACTCTTTGTCATGGCAGGTGTTGAAAGATGGTGGGCGCTGGTCGAGAGCGCTCTGAGGACCCTTCTTCGTCGGCGCGTGGTACGAGGTATTCCATTCCACACGCACCTCTCAGCCGAGCATTGCTGGACAGTATGGCGACACCGCCGGGCCCTTCTTCGTCGATCGTGGTGCCGAGCAAGGGACGAGGTAAGAAGAAGAGAGGAGCTGGAGCACGTGGTCGCGGGAGAGGAGGTACGGTGACTGCGAGTGCACCTTCCTCGCTGCCACCCCCAGCTGTTTCACCCGAGCATGTGACTGCTAGGGTGGACTCGTCCGAGGAGGAGGCTACATGGACTCCGGTCCACGAGCCTCCGATCCACGGGCCTTCGGCCCATGAGCCTCGGGTTGATGGGCCTTCGGGCCACGAGAGTTCGGGCCACGAGACCCCGGAGGAACACATGTCTGGATGGGGTACCAGGCCGGATCATCCTAAGGGGCCGAGTGGCCATGCTGATGATGGCGGGGAGCCGACTGATATTGAGGAGGAGGGGGGCACCGTCTACCAGCGTGGTTGTACACGGCTCCCGGACGTGCCGGCGACCCACGAGTAGAGGTGGTTGATTTTCCCTGATGGGGAGAGGTAAGTGCATTTAATATTTTTTTACCCTTCTGCATTCACGTTTCTTCAAATATCTAATGCGTTGGCCTTGTCATACTGCAGGGGTTGGGACCACCATCATAGTGTCTGCCGGCCCAACTCCGTCCTTGGAGTTCTTTGTCGGTAAAACTTCTCGGGGTTTGTCACGTTGCCTAGTGAGGGTCGGCTTCGAGAGCTTGGATTGAGTTGGGAGCACTACTTGGCTGCCTCGGCCCCGCCGGGTGAGATTATCGACGGTGTCTTGTGCAAGACGAGGGCAGACGTGGTGATTAGAAAGTTCTGGGTAATTTTTCCTTTACACAATTAAAAATCTTCAACTAGCTAGTTATTAATTGTACTAATAAATATTGTCTCATTTGATTGCAGACATTCTACAGTTGTGAGGAGGGATACGAGGAGGAGGCGGCAAATGTTATCGATAACGTCTGCAAGCGCCTACTACAGAACTTACGGCATGAGGCTCGGGTGCAGGCTGTTCGAGACTACTACGCCGCGCGTGGTATCAAGAAGACCAAGCCGGTGTGCCGCGAGAAGTTCTTGAGTAAGGAGGAGTACATGAAGGTAATTCTTAAGGCCTTGTACTTTACTTCCTTCATTTAGTAATTCATAGCCGTAGCTCTCAAGTTTCTATTTCCTAACTTAGGCCCCTCCGAGATGGTGTGCGGATCGGATGGATTGTTGGGAGGTGTTGGTCAATGAGTGGTGCTCAAAAGAATGGCGTGCCCTCCACAACGAGGCCGAGGACAAACGTGCCCAAATGGAAGGCGTGCCACACCATCAAGGCAGCTCCAACTTATATCAGTATGGGCGGAACTGGGTATTTGGTTTGCTTCATGATTCATGCAATTTGTTCATCATGCTAGCTTTCAGCCCTTTAATTACTAATTTACTTTGTTTCTCTCTTTCAGACATGCTACAATAAGGCGGATAAGGTGCCAGAGGTGTATGACCTGTATGCCATGGCCCACACTAGCTCTTACAAGAAAGTCAAGGCATTCTCTGCGTCTGACCTCGATGATCCAAAAAACTTCACCAACATCTCCTCGCACGACAAGCTCAGGAAATATAGAGATGAGGGGAAGGTGAGGAAAGGGGAGGACTTTAACCCGAGCCAGGATCCCATTGATACCGAGCTGCTGATGATATCTGGTGGTGGGAGGTCCCATGGCTCCATAGCCATGGGAGATGGACTTACCCATTGTCCTAGCACTCTCCCGGAGATCAAGGCACGCCAGTCGAGCTCCACTCCTGAGATAAGGCCTCATGAACGGCCAGTACAACTCGCCTTCAAGGTTAGTTATACGTACTCGGCTATCTTTCTCCATTATATTGTGTGCGCTTCCATCAATGATTACAAATGGTAATGATGAGTGGTATTGCGGGCTGCTATACAAAGTGAGAGAGATAGAACGGAGAAGCTTCTGGCTGAGGCGGCGGAGAGGCAGCGGGAGTTGGAGGAGAGGACGACAAAGATGTTGGAGGAGGAGAGGGCACGGAATCACATGCAGGCAAGGGCCATGTACGAGCTCCTTGTGGTAAGTTTTTTCTACACATTAGCCAAAACATTCATGTAGTGTTTGTCTCATTACTAACTAGTATGATTGAGTTGTCAAAACCAAATGTGCAGTCTGTGTGCGAGAAGTCCGGTCAGACCGCTCCGTCGATGCCAGTGATTGCTCCTAGGACCACGGTGAGTTTAATTTGAATGTACATTACTTGCTAGTCTTAACATTTGAGTGTCATCATGCTAACGAGACATTGAAAATGATCTTTGGTGCAACGTAACTCCAGACAAGCATCGCACGATCGTTCTCCGGCTACCAGCACGAGCCACCCCGCTACAACACCACCATGATCACTGTAAGTGTCTCTAGTGTTTTGCTTAACAAATGCATAAAGACCTAGACTTAGCTTTATTTCCTCCAATATGCTTACCATAATGACTTAGAGTTAGCTTCTTTTCCTCCAAAATGACTTAATAAGCTTACCAACCTCCAAAACCATCCATTTTACCTACTTAGCTCTAAAACGATATGTACTTAGCTTACTTGTGTAAAAAATGGCATAATTAGCTTAGTTAGCTCATAAACGATCCCATTTTACCTAAGTTAGCTCTAAAACGATCCATTTCACCTAAATTAGCTCTTAAATGATCCATTTTACCCAAGTTAGCTCTAAAATGAGCTATTTTAACTAGATTAGCTCCTAAATGATCCATTTTACCTACGTTAGCTCTAAAATGACCCATTTTACCTAGGTTAGCTCCAAAATGACCCATCTTACCTAGGTTAGCTCTAAAATGATGTATTTTACCCAAGTTGGCTCTAAAATGACCCATTTTACCTAGATTAGCTCATAAACGATCCATTTCACCTAGGTTAGCTCCAAAATAACCCATCTTACCTAGGTTAGCTCCAAAATGACCTATCTTACCTACGTTAGCTCCAAAATGACCCATCACACCTAGGTTAGCTATAAAATGATGCTTTTTACTAAGTTCTCTCATAAACGATCCATTTCAACTAAGTTAGCTCATAAATGATCCATTTCACCGAAGTTAGCTAAAAAACGATCCATTTCACCGAAGTTAGCTCAAAAACGATCCATTTCACCTAAATTAGATCTTAAATGATCCATTTCACCTTAGCTCAAAAACGATCCATTTCACCTTAGTTAGCTAAAAACGATCCATTTCACCTTACTTAGCTCATAAATGACCCATTTCAACTAAGTTAGCTCATAAATGATCCATTTCACCTAAGTTAGCTCAAAAATGATCCATTTCAACTTAGTTAGCTCAAAAACAATCCATTTCTCCTTAGTTAGCTCATAAACGACCCATTTCAACTAAGTTATCTCATAGATGATCCATCTCACCTTAGTTAGCTCATAAACGACCCATTTCAACTTAGTTAGCTCATATATGATCCATTTCACCTAAGTTAGCTCATAAATGACATATACTTCCTGTTCTAGTCTTCTTCTTCTAGTCACCTATTTCTAACATTCTTATTTGCCATTTTGCAGATTTCATTCACTTCATGAAAGCTAGCTTGTTATGATGGAGTGCTTGTTTTTTCTTTGATGAAACTTTGCATTGTATCTAGCTTGCTATGATGGAACTTGCTATCTTGATCAAACTTTGCATTGTAATATGTATATGGATGGAACAATGTGTATGGATGGAACTTTCTTATGTATGAATGGATGAAACTTAATTATGTGTTGGATATATATGTGATATGTTTGCTGTTAAATAGCCCTGTGAAATATATCTATATATGTCATATATATTTGCTGTGAAAATTGTTGGATTCAGAAAAAACAAAAAAAGCCAATATACACGCTCTTTGCCATCTGCCACTGACGGCAACGGCCTCTTTGCCGTCAGCCGCGGACGGCAAAGAAGACACGTGGCAGCCAACTATGCTTCCTGGGAGCTGATCCATTTGGCCAGTTTGCCTACAGTGGCAGACCGCAAAGA
This sequence comes from Triticum dicoccoides, assembly GCF_002162155.2. Classification (NCBI taxonomy): domain Eukaryota; kingdom Viridiplantae; phylum Streptophyta; class Magnoliopsida; order Poales; family Poaceae; genus Triticum; species Triticum dicoccoides. The sequence goes on along the minus strand of NC_041385.1, from coordinate 313,352,005 downwards.
GTAGTGACGTCTAGCTGACATCATACGGCGGACGGCAAAGGCAGGACAAATTTGGCCGTCAGTGGCGGACGGCAAAGGGTTGCCATTAGCCACCTAACGAACTAACAGCGCAATTTTTGCCGTCTGCTTTCTTTGCCGTCTGCTGCTGATGGCAAAGGACCCTTTGCCGTCAGCCGCGTAAAGCAGACGGCAAAGTAGCTGTTTGCTGGACCTTACTTTGCCGTCCACTTTTGCCGTCCGCCATTCATGCCTTTGCCGTCCGCCGTGGCAGATGGCAAAGTAGTTGATTCCTGTAGTGATAAGCTTATTAAAGGTGATCATATCCTTGGTGTTAAAGATGTTATATTTGACAAGGATGGACTTTGTAGTGCCTGTCAAGCAGGAAAACAAGTTAGAGGAAGTCATCCCATGAAGAACATCACGACCACGAGAAGACCACTTCAGTACTTCAAGTGGACCTAAAGACGTGAGCAGCGTGTCACCTTCATCGCCATCCACATCTTCGACGGTGGCATCAACGATGGCGCCCAAGAAGAAGCCCGATTCTTCAGCTCATCCATCCACCTCAAAGGCTCCGCCGCCCGCGGCATCCAACACTGCAGGGGGTGCGGAGCCGCACGAGGATGCGGAAGCTATTGGGGATGTGGTCGGAGTAGGCGGTACCGCCACCACTTCCCCCGCGGCCAACGTGGGAGAAGGAGGCACCGGAGGAGAGCAACACCAGCAACACCTCGACGGCCACGCCCCGCTGGCCGACGGGCACATCCGCAATGATGGTGCTCGGTCTGGGGCGAAGCGCCGCCCTTCGGCCGCCCCTATCGCAGCCGCAACCATTGTGTGTGCACTTTTCCCCGGGAAAGGCGATTAAGCCGCTGCACCCAACGGAGCCGCTGGCCCTCGAGTGCCTTCACCGCACCACCCTGTCACCCAGATGGTTGAACCGCAACAGCGGGGGCACGGTACTGCCGCAGCTGGTTCCGTCAAGAGTCGAGCGACGGCGCGATCGACTTCATCATCATCCATGCCAAGTACAGCCTAGGAGGCCATGGCGCGGGCTCAACTTCTGCTGAGCTTTCCGCCGGCAGCCGAGCAGATGGACAAATGGCATGCCACCATCCAGAGTCTGCTCAGTTTCGCCAAAGCTGGGGGCTCATGGCGAGCTAACCCGCCACGGCCTCCCCAAGCGACAACGATGGCTTACACTGCTGCCCATATGGAGGGGGCCATCCCGACAGTGCAATCCCCGCCACGGCAGCTAGCACAAGCGCGACCAAATCAAGACCCCGACAACGTCTCGATGGCCTCCTCTAACCCTCGAGCACGTCTAGGCCAATGACAAACCATGGAAGAGAGTCATAGAGGAGACTCACGTCGTTGAGCAATGTCGTGACGACCTCCGCCGAATCGACGCGTGCGATGGCCTCGACGTCGACGAGCCCACGCTCGGTACTGGCGGGCCCCTACCTTCCGAGGTTGGCTGCCCTGCCTTTACCCATGAGCTACGACAAGTCTGTTGGCCGTCCGTTTGCATGTTAAAGCCAGATATACCTGAGAAGTATGACGGGAGGCTGAACCCGGCAGAGTTCCTGAGCATCTACACCATCGTTGTTCAGGCTGTCGGGGGAAGAGATGAGAAGGTGTTTGCCAACTACTTCCCTTTGGCCCTCAAGTCCAATGTGAGGTCTTGGCTGATGCACCTGCCAGAGAACTCCATTTCGTCATGGGCAGACTTGTGCCACGAGTTCATCGGTACCTTCACCGTTGGCCACCAGGAGCCGGGCCGACCCAGCAACCTGTAGCTTCTCCAACAAAAGGAAGGAGAAACCCTCCATAAGTATTTACAAAGATTTAGCAAAGTTCATAGAAATATCCCAAATATCCATCCGGCAGCTGTGATAGCTGCCTTCCAGTCCAATGTGCGCAACCGCAGAATTCGTTCTAAGATGAATGTGTGGTTGCCCAATACTATGAAAGAACTGTACACTCTAGTAGATAAGTGTGCTTGGATGGAGGAGGGAAGGAAGTTGCCTGGAGAGGAAGATTGCATCAATATGGATTTAGAGGATGATGATGAGTCTACCAGTCAGAAAAAGAGCAAGAAGCGCAGTAAGAAGCAGAGGGATAAGGCATTAATGACGTTGAAGGATCAGGCACCCCTAGTACTGGCAAGATCGCCAAGGCTGAGGTCCTCGGCAAGGAGACTGTTGTGTGTGCTAATTGCCGGGAAGCTACGGCTACTGAGAAGGCCGGAAAAGGCGATGGGCAATACTGCAAGATCCATCGGACCAAGGGCCACGACCTTCAAGAGTGCTATCAGGTTGAGCGGTTAATCAAGAGACAAAGAGCAGAGTATGAGAAGCGTGATAAAGAAAAGGGTTAGAATATTGCTGGCGGCAAGGGCCGGGGCGGTGAAGAAAATCGCCCAGGCAAGCCCTTTCTAAACCAAGGGAAACTTGCCAGGGTCGAGAGAAGGAAGCCTGTGATGATGAGAGTGAGTGAGCAAAGTTTCAGAAGGCCACTGACGCCATGTGCATTTATGGGGGTGCATCTCTGCACACCTCCCACCGCCAGCTCAAGCGGTGGGCATGAGAAGTCAATGTCGCGGAACTAGCGCCAGAGGCCTGGAAGCCACTCAAATGGTCTCGTACACCCATCATCTTTGACAAGGAGGATCATCCTATCCATACCACTGCGGTAAGGTTCCTGCCATTGTTGGTTTCTCCAACAATTCGCAACCTCAAGGTCACGAAGATGTTGGTGGACGGTGGGGCCGAACTGAATCTGATTTCCCCAATAGTTATTGGCAAGCTTCAGATATCAGAGGAGAGTTAGAGGTTACTGGCACGTTTCAAGGAGTTAATCCCATCATGAGTCATCCTAAGGAAAGATCAAGTTGCCGGTAATGTTTGGGGGAGAACTAAACTACCGGACTGAGAACATTGTGTTTGACATGGTTGATCTCCCCCTGCCGTACAATGGGATTCTTGGACGTCCGGCTCTGGCTAAATTCATGGCGGCATCCCACTATGCCTACAACACCCTGAAGATGCCTAGGCCACTAGGAGTTATCACCATCCCATCAGATGAGAAGGATGCCATCATTTGTGTGGACAAGATGTAACGGGACGCGGTCGCGACAGAGGCAGTGGCAGCAGCGGTTCCTGCCAAAGAAAGAAGAAGGATTGTAGGACCTCCAGCAAAGAGTTCGGGAAGTGTGCCCCCACCGAGTGCACGGCACCTATTAACGATGTGCTAGAGTGTTCCAACAGCAAGAGGTCCAAGGTTGCTGCTCCACAAGTGAAAAAGGTCCTGGTAGGGCTGGCTGTCTTTGATGGTACTTTCACTATCAGTGCCACCCTCGATGACAAATAGGAAAGCACATTCATTGCCTTCCTGCGGGCGAATATCGATGTGTTTGCATAGCAACCATCGGATATCCCCGGTGTTCCCAGGGAGGTAATCGAGCACCACCTTGCTGTCTGCCCACACGCCAGACCTGTTAAACAAAAAGTCCAGAAGTAGGCCTTGGAGAGGCAGTAGTTTATTGCAGAGGATATCAGGAAGCTTGAGGCTGCTGGTTTGGTCAGAGAAGTGCTACATCCCACTTGGCTAGCAAACCCAGTGGTGGTCCGGAAGGCAAACGGGAAGTGGAGGATGTGCATTGATTTCACGGATCTCAACAAGGCTTGCCCGAAGGACCCGTTTCCCTTGCCGCGTATTGATCAGATTGTGGATTCCACTTCAGGCTGTGATTTGCTCTCATTTCTAGATGCCTATTCTGGATATCACCAGATCTTCATGTCCAAACAAGACGAAGAGAAGACCTCATTCATCACCCCGTGTGGTATATATTGCTTTGTCCACATGCCATTCGGATTAAAGAGTGTCGGGTCTACTTTTGCAAGCGCGGTCCATATTGGTTTTGAACCTCAGCTGCACAGAAACATTGAAGCTTATATGGATGACAATGTGGTCAAAACCAAGGACAGAGCAACTCTTATCCAAGATTTGGAGGAGACATTTGAAATTTGCACAAGACCAACTTGAAGCTCAATCCGGAGAAGTGTGTAGTTGGTGTTCCCTTCGGCAAGCTGCTTGGGTACTTTGTGTCCCACAGGGGGATCAGAGCTAATCCTGACAAGATCGAGGCCATTGAGCCAATCCAGGCGCCAAGGACAGTTAAAGATGTGAGGCGCCTGACGGGATGTGTTGCCGCGGTAAGAAAATTCATCTCTGAGTCTGCCGGCCGTGCCCTGTTGTTCTTCAAAATTTTGAAGAACGCAGGTCCTATGAAGTGGACCACGGAAGCAGATGCAACTTTGCAAGAGTTGAAGGCCTGCCTGTCTTTGGTGCCTACCTTGGTTGCTCCCAAACCCCAGGAGCCACTGCTGCTATACTTGGCAACGACCAACCAAGTGGTCAGTGCAGCCTCGGTGGCATAGCGAGAAGTGGATGAGGTAGAGAGTGAGCTGAGACCAGCAGAGTCGGAAAAGGACCAGGACAGTAGTGAGCACGGTAATGATGGCAACCCCAAGGACGTGGCGAGGAAGAAAGTGGTGTAGCACCCAGTGAACTTCGTCAGCTCCTTGTTGCAGGGGGCTAGATCGAGGTACTCTGGCGTGCAAAATTTGATTTTTGGTCTCATCATGGCCTCAAGGAAACTGCACCACTAATTTCAAGCCCATGAGATCACGGTTGTCACTCGTTTCCTGTTGCAATGGATACTCCAAAACCCTGAGGCTACCGGCAGAATAGTGGAGTGGGCTTTGGAGCTATCCAGATTTGGTTTGAAGTTTGAAAGCACATCAACTATCCAGAGCAGGGCATTCGCAGAGTTTATTGCAGAATGGACGCCAACCCCTGATGAGGAAGTGACAGAGATAGTAATCCCCGGCAAGGAATCGCCCCAAGAATGGATTATATATTTTGATGGCGCTTTTTCCCGACAAGGTGCGGGGGCTGGCGTTCTTCTTGTCGCCCCCTTCGGGGAGCACTTGAAGTACGTCGTCCAAATGTATTTTGCCCAGAAAAAGCAAGCAACAATACAACAGAGTATGAAGGGCTCCTTGTTGGACTCGGGATTGCGGCTGAATTGGGAATTAAGAAGTTGATCATTCGATGAGATTCACAACCGGTGGTGAGACAAGTCAACAAGTATTACCAAAGTCCATTGATGGAGGCATACGTCGAGGAAGTGAGAAGATTGGAGGAGCGCTTTGACGGATTTCAAATAGAGAACATACCCCGTGCGGAAAACAACATAGCTAATCATCTGTCAAAGTGTGTTGCACAAAAGCTTCATGTGGAACCAGGAACTTTTGTTCTCCGTCTTACTCATCCTTCTGTATCCCCAGTAGCAATGGCCCAAAAAAGGAGAAAGTTGGACACCGGTAAGCCTCTCCCGGTAGAGTCATCCTCTCCCGGTAGTGACCCTACCGGAAGCAACTCCTCGCAGCCTGCAGGACCACCCCTCTAGCCGGGCCCATGGACCCTGCATACGAGGCTGGTGCTCCCGCAGCAGAGGTGGTGCCATTAGTCCTCGTTGCCGAGCCCCAGGCACCGACTTGGGCAAGGCACATTGTCCGCTTCCTCCAAACGGGAGAGCTTCCCGGCGACCAAGAAGAAGCTGAAAAAGTATCCTGGCCTGGAGGGCCAGTATGTATCAGTTTGACGATGACACTCTGTACAGAAGGAGGCCCAACGATGTGAAATTGAAGTGCGTCTGCCGGGAAGAAGGAAAAGAACTGCTGGCTGGGATACACAAAGGAATGTGCGGCTCCCACATTGGATCAAGGGCATTAGTTGGGAAAGCATTCCGACAAGGATTCTATTGGCCCACAGGCCTCCAAGATGCGGTTGAGCTAGTCACCAAGTGTGAAGCCTGCCAGTTCCATTCCAAGAAAACCCACCTACCTGCCCAAGCTCTTTAGACAATCCCTCTATCATGGCCATTTTTGGTCTAGGGGCTCGATATCCTCGGCCCTTTCCCCCGAGCAGTCTAGGGCTTTGAATACTTGTTCGTTGCCATCGACAAGTTTACAAAGTGGTCGGAAAGTGACTGTCCTGAGAAACGTGACTGTCCACTCAGTTATCATGTTCTTGAACGATCTGGTGTGTTGTTTTGGAGTTCCAGCAAGGATCATCATCGACAATGGCACCCAGTTCACGAGCCGCGCCTTCATGCAATATGTTCATGCCCTTGGATGCAAGATCTCATTCGCCTCTATGGAACACACCCGGACCAATGGACAAGCTAAGAGGGTGAACGCTGAAGTGCTACGACTCAAGACAAGAACCTTTGATACGCTGCAGGAGCACAATAGGCGGTGGATCGAGGAACTGCCGGTAGTTCTCTGGTCCCTCAAAACGACACCAAACCGAGCTACCGGGAATACTCCCTTCTCCTTGGTCTATGGAGCAGAAGCAGTTATCCCCACAGAACTCATTTACGGGTCGCCTCGAGTGCTTGCCTACGATGAAGTAGTGCAATATTAGTACCGGCATGACGACGCTATGCTACTCAAGGAGAATCGTCTCCGGGTTGCTACACGTGCTGCACGCTATCAACAAGCCCTGCATTGCTATCATAGCGGCAGGGTTCATGTCCGGTGTTTTGAGGAAGGTGACCTTGTCCTTAGGCGCGTTCAGTCTGCCAAGGGTACAAACAAGTTGTCACCAAAGTGGGAAGGCCCTTATCGGGTAGTATGAGTCACCAAACCTGGGCAGTCCGTCTGGAGACCGGAGATGGCACTCAGTTGCCAAACTCATGGAATATTGATCATCTCCGCAAGTTCTATCCGTAAGGCATGAGGCTGTCGATAGCCTGGGCATTCGGGTAATACGGTTTATTTAGTTCGGTTATTCGGTTTACGGGTAATACAGTTAGATCAAAATGAAAACCAAATTTGAGTCTGCTAGAAAAAATACTCGTACCCAAATTACCTAAAAATTTTGGTTCGGGTAATTCGGGTACCCGTAACCCAAAATATTCAGACCAGCCTACTGTAGAAAATTCAAAGTTTGAAAATTCATTGCAACATAGCCAACATCTCTGCTAGTAACATCACAATCACAACAGCAAAAAAATCAGATATAACAAAAAGCACAAACTCAGTCTAAGGTGATATGCAAGTGCATAGCAGAAATGCACAGTGCAAGCACAAATTTAGTTATGCAACTGGACAACACAAGCACAGATTCATGCATTCAGCAAATCACATCAAATTTGACAATAATAGACACACATCACATTCTCATAGCTGATAGCTCCCAACACACCAGTGCACAACACAAGTCTTCCAAACACACAATAAACATGGTTCAAGCTAAATAGGTCCAAATAGTCACAAACACACACATGACACAAGTAATAGGTCCAAAGTTGAGATAACCATAGCTAATATTTTAAGGGCTTAACAATTTTCCTTGAGGGCAAAGCTGAGAAAACCATAGAAGATAGAACACAAGAAGAGAGGTTGAGAGGCTTCCTTAGGTTGGCAGCACACTTGATGTTATTCTGGTATTCCCTGCAAAAGTGGAAGGAAAATCACTTGAATATAGTGCAAGTGCAAAACAAATTAAAACAGAAATCTTGCATATCATTTCCACTTTCCCACCATAGTTTCCAGCATATCAAGTTGAAAACAACATGCAAGTTACAGGGGAAATCTTGCAAGAATTTTACTCACCAAGACATATGATTTGGTGTCATCAATGGTCATGCGAACACCAGCACTTGTACTGGACTTAGTATTAGCAACGCTGAGATCAGACATTTCTTGAAGTACCGCTAAAATTAATGGAGTAAGCGAGAGAATGTAAGTATGAACAAAATGGAAAGCACATATCTAAGAGTAACTTGTTGGCATAATTACCTTCCTCTAGGTTGGCCAGTAGCTCTTCATTCTCTTCATTGTTAACATGAATTTCTCTTCGCAACCAATCCTGAGTACAAATTAGTGCGTGCAACATGAATGGAGTGAGCGAGCTTCGAAAGTCATCAAGAATGCGTCCACCGGTGCTAAAAGCTAACTCTGACGCGACTGTAGATATCAGGAAAGCTAGGACATCATGAGCTAAACGTGATAGCATAGCGAATCTAGATGAGTTGACCTTCCACCACTCAAGAATGTTGAAGTTGTTGTTGTTTGCTTCATTATCCTCCGCAAAATACTTTTCAGGTTCAGACTTCGAAGGGCTGATACTAATTCCACAGTCATTCATTCTCATTCTATTTGCAATCAAGGAACTCATCAAGCTTTCGCTGCTATCCTCTTCAAAGCTAGGTGCATCATCAGGCTGCACTTCTTTCTCACTTGGACCATATAACTTCACATACTCTTTGAACAGATTTTTAAGAGTTGTACTCATTTTTGTCCACACCTCCTCTCCCTTGATCTCCCCAAACATTTCAAAAGTTGCAATCTTGATGTAATTTAACAACTTGTATCTTGGATCAAGAGCAACACCCACAAAAAACAATATGTTGAAGTCTTGTGATCTGCCCAATACTTTTTGTACTTGTCCATCATCCTTTCCCCCATCTCTCTCGCAAAGGGTCTCCACTTCCACACCAAGCCCTTAGCAAGATAATGATATCAGCAATTTGATGGAAGAAGATGTGAGATGTGCAATGATTTGAGGCTGAAACACAAAGGGTAAGCTTATAGAAATGCTCAAGGAACTCTGCCATCTTTGAAGCATTATCCCAATCTTCTGGTTCAGACACTCCTGGCATTTTTTCACCATTTAGATCAATTTCAAAGTACGGGTCCTCTTCTTCATACCTCATGAACACCTTCTCATATGTGGCTGCAGCTTTCAGCATTAAGAATGTGAGTTCCATCTAGTGCATACATCAAGTGACAAGAAACCTTTGTTTGCCAACTTCTCTAATTTAGCACACTTCTTGAACTTAGTAATTCTAGATGGAGAATTCTTAACAAACTTGACTGCAACACGGATTTGCGTCACCAAGATATCCAACTCTTTTAGCCCATCGGTAACTATCAAGTTCAAAATATGAGTAGCACATCTCATGCGCATATATTCTCCTCTCCCTATGCTTGCATTGGCACTGTTCATGATCCTCTTTATGTAGCTTACCACTCCATCATTTGGTGAGGCATTGACAATTGTTACAGAAAACACCTTATCTATGCCCACTCAACCAAACACTTCTCCAGGTCCTTCCCGATGTCTTCCCCTTTATGACCCCTCACCAAGAAAAACCCAATGATCCACTTATGCAGAATCCAGTCACTATCAATAAAATGGGCTATCACGCACATAAAATTCTGCTTTTGGGAAGATGTCCATGTGTCAGTAGTTAGGCAAACTCTTCCACAAGATTCTTTGAAGAATTTCTTTATCTTGACTTTCTCCCTATAATGAATGCGGACACAATCTCTAGTAACCGTCCTCCTAGATGGGACATTGAAACAAGGACATGCCTTTGCCACAAACCTTCTAAATCCTGGCTTCTCAACAAATGCAAACGGAAGCTCATCCACAATTACCATTTCAGCCAAAGCATCTCTAAGCTTATCCTGATCGAATCTCTAGGTAGTGAGTGAACACTTACTAGCATCCCCTTGATTTGGAGTAGCTTGTGGAGTTGGTTGCTTGTCATCCTTGAACCTATGAGGATTGGACTTGCAGGTTGTCAAATGCTTCAACAAGGATGATGTACCATTCCTTTTAGGAACACAAGCAAGCTCACTTTTGCAATAGTTGCATGTTGCTGTCATGGCATTTACTTCCTTGGTAAAATGATTCCAAACTTCTGACCGTGGAGCCAGCTCCTTCCTTTTCTTGGCATTTGTTGTATTCTTCTCAGCCTTGGTCATCTCCTTCTGCTGTTGTCCATCATGACTGTCCTTCTCCGAGTTCAAAGCGGTGAAAGGGGAGGTGCCTGACGGCGACATATGAGAACTTTGGTATGCCATCTGCAAACAACAAATGACACAACTAGTTAGCCTAACATATCAGCAATGAGAAGAGAAAATTTGTTACAGAAAATATATCAGGAATGAGAACTTTGGTCTACCATCTGCAAACAACAAATATAACAGTATAAGTAAAATGAACTAACAAGTCTGTTGTCTGCAACTTTGCATACACATAATCAATTATGTTGTCTGCATAAGGTGTCAAAAAAATCTGTTGTTTGCATACTAGTAATTACAATACTTGAGCATCTGAATCGGGACTCAAACTCACTATCTACATAAATTTTAGCTACAGCTGATACACCAACAAGTCAATGAACACTTTACTACTTGAGCAGTTGAGCATCTGAATTGGAACAAAGTTAAACTTGGGGAGTGACAAAGTCAAGGGACTTACCACTCACGTTGATCACTTGTTGTTGCTGCCGTCGATTGTGCTCAGTGTGTTGACTCCGGTCGGCGGCTCGCGCATCTCCACTGGATCCAGCAACTGCGGCTCCTTTGGCACGTTGCTACAACATCCTGCGTCATGACCTGCCCGTGTGCAGTCTATCGTGTGCCGGATGCCATCACGCACCGACACTCCGTCTTGCCTCCCGCGTCACCGCCGCCGCTGCTGGGGACTAGGGTTAGGACAAGAGGGAGGAGGGTCGAGGGTTTGGGAGTCTATGTTTCGTGTGACTGTGTGAGGGTGGGAGGCTTTGTACGAGCGGTGGGGAGAGGTGAGTTGGGCCTGGGCCGCACAGGCGCAGGTGTGACCCTGTGACCGTCTGAGACATTGGTTATATAAACTTTGGTTAATATAATTTTTTTCGGGTTTTTGAGACTGGTAACCGAACCCCTACCCGAAGACCGAAAAGTCTAAAAATAAGAACCGTACCGAAGACCGATACCCGAATTAACCGACATTTCAGGTATTAAGGTTCGGTTCGGGTTCGGGTACCCGAATGCCCAGGCTGAGCTGTCGGGCCCTGCCCGGCAGCCACCCATTTATACGGGCCTTGCCTCAGCTGCATGTAACCCCTTGTACAAAGCCGGGGCAATGACCCCGTGCAAGAGAAAATAAAGAAGCGTTGTAGGGGGGCCCCAACCTAGACTACATGCATGCATGAGAATTCCAAGATCACTGCATAAGTGTTTCATGGGCATCTGCATATGCATATAGATGGGATCGCATCCTGCATTCATTCTCATCTGCATGAAGCTGCAGGTTCTTGCCGCGAACTTGGCTTCAACAAAGAGCTGAGAAGATTGCCCGACACTGCGATCCCCTGCAAGCCAACTAGATAAGTTCTACCTCTTGTCCATTCGTGTTCTGTAAGCTATAACTTATGCATTAGAAAACATTGCCACTCTTTTTAGACTTAGGTGCTCCCATCCCTGACTCAAACGTTGCTTCAGTCGGAATGGTCGTAGTGGCCTTTGGTAAAAGGAAGTTGGCGAGGGGATTGTCCCTTTGTCTATAATCCAACAGATGTGGCTCTCCGGTAGACAAAAAGGTTGCCGGCAAGATAGCTTGCCGTGAAAAACTCGTTTACTTGCATTAAAGAGGCATCTCACCTCTGCATGGACATATACATGCATGGGTTCCCGACAAGGTTCATCTTTTTCATTAACATGCTGATACAAGTACTAGCATTACCAAACACAAACATGGACTCGAGATATTACATTATTTGAATTAAAATTTGGCAAGTGCCCGCAAGTTTAAGATTGAAAAAAGGTAAGTGCCCTGTAATGCCTTTGCCCCTGTCCATCTCCTACAGGACGAGGTCGAAGAAGCAGGAGGCGGGCACATCTGGAGTCCGGTGCCTCCCCATAATCAGGACAGCACCGCCCTCCAGCAAGAAGGAAGAATCCGGAGGGAAGGCGCAGATGGTGACACTGCCGGAGGATCAGGTGGAGAGGCACGAAGTCACTAGAAACACGACTCTTAGGAACGGTCGCCCACGTTCTTGATGCATCGTGGGTTGCCACCGCCATCCACATCACTACCACCCGAAGACCTCAGATTGTCATCCACGCCGAATGCCATGCTCTCTGGCTTACCCCACAGAGAGCATGGTCGTCCCCAACGGCACTGATGTCAGAAATCAACGCATGTTCCAAAGACGTGTACAAAGACGAGAAGCCCTCCTCCGCAAACATATGATGACGTCTGGAGGAGCCAAATCTGCCTTCACCAAAAGACCTCCCCCAAGGCACTCCCTCGGTGTCGTGCAGGAGCGAAGAATGGGGAGGGGCCGACTACCACGCCCCGCACCCACCGCGGGCCTTGGCATGGTGTCATTCGTGTCCCCTCCCACTAGAATCAAGGCCATGGGCGGCTCGATGACAAGCACGTCGGAGTCGCACCTTCGTTGTTACCGCCGCGTCGCCCGAATATCCCCACAACCATGAAAAGTTCTAAGCTAAATACCAAGGGCCAGCCCCGGGCTCTCCCTTCCAGCATATCCAAGACGGAGCAAGGCAGAGGAGAAGAAGAATGTGGATGGATGCCTCCACTCCTCCCCTACTCTTCCTTTTATAGGCAAACGGGGGGCTGGGGACTGGTTCCATGATGGGTGACCACCGTACTCCTCCGCCAATTCAAGATGACCAGAACCTCGCCATTACACTATCCCGCACCACGCGCCTCCGTTACCTACCCCGCGTGATGCATGCAGCATACGTGGCTAAGGATAAGGGCATGGTGGGAAGAGTGAATTGGCAGTTTCCACCCCGTGCATTAAAGTCATTCATGGGCCATTACGGGAGCGGCCCCACCACTATTGGCTTTACACGACGTGCGGGGAAACTGGAAACTGGCCCAAAATCAAGACTAATGAAGAAGCAAAGTAGATCTCAAGAGGCCAGCCTCTTTAGCAACTCTGCCTGTGCACTTATTAGGCCTACCCCAATGACGCTCGGCAGCATGTTCAGGGCAGGCCCGGGGGCTTCTGTCGGTGCAACAAACCTTGGGTCTGTTGCCCTGACTGTGCACAGGCACATGATCAAGATTGAAGGACCAACCCAAGATAGAGTACAAGAAACCAAGAGATTGGAAGGACCGACGAGCAGATCAGAGGGACCAAGACCAAGCCAGAGAAGCAAGATATCATCAAGAGAAAGGCCCCCCTTGTCGGGTAGGCGAGCCCGGCAAGGGGCAAGGTCACCCCCATAAGAATATGACCAAGGTGTCCCGGCAGGGCCTGCTGGGGCTTGTGGAGGCTAAAACACCTCACCAGGCACTCCACCACGACTCACGTCGTCGATTAGTGCAGTGTCAAGCCGTAGAGTGATTAAGTGGCAGCCATTCACCACATGTCAGCCCCTTTCTACCAGAAAACCCATAGATGACACCCGTCGTATGACATGTCAGACAAGCAGGTGTGGAGCTGGCAAGATAGCCCGGCAAGCCTTGCCAGGCAACCAATGACATGACGTTGAGCGGCGCATTAAATGTTCCCTATCAGCCTGCAGAGTTAGGTACGATAACACTATTTGCTACCTTATCAGTTTCTAATGACTGATTTGCCACTGTGGTGACCCCTTAACCTATAAAAGGAGGCCCATGGCAATGGTTCGAGGGGTTAGAAGGTTGGATAACTCACACCCCCATGCTCGTGTAGTCACTGCCGCCCTGAGGCAACCCTTGCCGGGCAAGTGTACCACACTCCACCACCACATTTCCACCATCAATCCACCAAAGCGGGAGTAGGGTTTTATGCCTCACAGCGGCCCGAACCTGGGTAAAACTGCCCGTGTGATCTCTGTCGTGCTGCCCCATGTTGGTCTGCTCTTTGTGCAATGCGACGCCCCCCTGCCGAACCAGCAAGGGGCCATCCTGCTCCCATAGGTGGTCGTGGTTTCCCGCGACACTTGGTAGATCCCTTTCCTCTTGGTCCTCCAAGAAACAAAATTCGGTATCCTTATCCACCGTTGAAGCGGAATACATTGTCGCCGGATCATGTTGTGCTCAATTACTTTGGATGACCCAAACTCTTAAAGATTATGGGATACATGTGAAACATGTTCCATTGTTTTGCGACAATGAGAGTGCTATTAAGATTGCTCGCAATCCCGTGCAACATTCTTGAACTAAGCATATTGAAGTTCGACACCATTTTATTTGTGATCATGTTGCTAAAGGAGATATCGATCTAAAGCATGTTCGTACCAACAATTGGCAGATATATTCACTAAATCGCTTGATGAAAATATATTTGTCGATTGAGAAGTGAATTGAATATCATTGATGTCTCAAACTTGGAATAGAGATTCCATGTGGATACATGCAAGCCAGAACACTTTGTGACTAATTCTTGATATTTCTCTTATGATGATGATCATTTATCTTGGATATATTTGCACCCTTGCATGTTATCTAACCCTTGTAGGTACTTGGATGAGCCTTAATCTATGAGATTGCAAATCACTCACATCTTGAGCATCTTCTACATCACCAAGTATCTATGCTTTGGTTGTTGAAATCAAGGAAGCATGAACATACTTAACATATCCTTTGACTATTTCAATATATCTAATTTCATGATTGTCAATTGGGATACACAACTGCTATTCCTTGCAACTAACCCATGTAGGAAGATGAACTTCGCCAAAGGATGCTTCCAGCTCTTGATGGACTACATCAACCTTAAGCATCCAATATAAGTTCAACAACATGATCAAGATCAACACCACAACCCAAGGTGTATCTTTCCATCTTAAAGAAGCTTTTCTCCAAGTCATGAGTTAAAGCAACTCAACAAGATGAGGATACATCAAGACGCTTAAATGAAAAATGGAAACCCCATTTTGAGCTTAACGATGAGTATGACCTACGATCAAGTGATGTCACTTGGCTCCTAAGTCAATATAGTCTAACATAGGTTACTTTGTCGCCAACCACCTTTAGATGAAGTTCTCTAGTGTTCTTTTTATACATTGTATTTTCCATTTCATGTATTCTTGCTATTGTGTTTCCCTTCTAAATTTTAATCAAAAACACTTCATCTAGACCTCTTCAATTTTATTTGTCTTTGTATCAAAAATGTAATTCATTGCAAATCTTTTTGAAAAATCCTTGTGAAATTTCATTTGCAAAGTGAGCTGAGTTGACAAAACTTTTCTTCTGCATTGAACTTGGTTCCACCAATTTAAGCCTATCGGATAGACCGAAATACAAGTTCTACCTATATGCAGTTCATCGGTTCTACCGAAACAGACTAACTAGGTCTCACTGATGAGCACCTTTTGTGGCTATGCTATCTCGGAGTCAACGATTAAGACAGATCGGCGCCACCGATTTCACTGCTGAGAAAACCTTTTGCCATCTTATATTGCCTATTTTCTTCAGCTCCCCTCAACAATTCTTTTCCTCTTTCTGCATCTTGAGCTACATCATGCGTGCTTGTGTCTCTCAAGGATCACACTCACTTGACTCATATCCATGAATTACCTTTCTTGGAAATTGATGTCAAAGGGGGGAGAGAGCAAATCAAAGCTTACTATCACAAAACTCTTCTAAGAAAGGAAGAGAGATGCAATGTTATAAGAGGAGAAAACTCACATGTCTTTAAGAGGGAAAGACATGTTAGTATTTGTGTTGAGATATTTTTGGATCTCATTCACTTCTGCTCTGATTTATGTATTTCTACTCTGCTTTCATCTCACCCTACCTTCTCCCATTATCCAATGTTAGATTCAGGGGGAGATTGAGTCCATGCTTAAGGGGGGAATCTTTAGAATTTATGGCAAATCTTTAAGTCTCAGTTTCAATGAAGTACTCACTCTATGGAAGTCACCTATTACATGTCATCCTAGTCTTTGTATTCTTGTGGATCTTGGAATCCTTCTTGTTTGAAGTTTTCTTGTGTTAGTTAACCTTGTTTCTCAAGATGGCTGCTTCAAGAATCAGCTCAAGAACCACAAGGTAAGTATATGCATCACACTCATGTGCATGCTGAACTCTTGGTTTTGCACATATTGTGCGCAAGAGGGATTTATAAACATGAAGGTGCATCTCACTTGATTTTTTTTGCTCCGATGCATATAGCTAAGATACATGTAACTCATTTCTTGCCTTGTCATTATGTGCATTCACATGTTGTTCAATTTTATCATTACATGATTGCACACATGTAGAGGGAGCTTATGCATGTTACATGTTATTCCAAAGCTTTACTTACTACTCTTTATATAATTTACTTGAAGTTTTGATGTTTGTTGTCATCAATTACCAAAAAGGGAGAGATTGAAAGCACAAGTGTTCCCTGCGTGATTTTGGTAGTTAATGTCAACATACCTTTTGTTGGACTAATAGTTTTATCTAGTATATTTCAGATAAGTTCAACAGTGGAGTGGCAAGGTGTAGGACCTTGAAGTATGTCTACAGGGGGGGTGATTAGACTACTTGACCAATAAAAACTTAACCTTTTCCTAATTTTATAGTTTGGCAGATTTTAGCTATTTTAGGACAAGTCAAGCAATCATCACACAATTCAAGCAAGCATGCAAAGAGTATATAGGCAGCGGAAATTAAAGCATGCAACTTGCAATAAAGTAAAGGGAAGGGCTTGGAGGATTCAAACGCAATTGCAGACACGGATGTTTTTGGCGTGGTTCTGATAGGTGGTGCTATCGTACATCCACGTTGATGGATACTTCAACCCACGAAGGGTAACGGCTGCGCGAGTCCACGAAGGGCTCCACCCACGAAGGGTCCACGAAGTAGCAACCTTGTCTATCCCACCATGGCCGTCGCCCACGAAGGACTTGCCTCACTAGCGGTAGATCTTCACGAAGTAGGCGATCACCTTGCCCTTACAAACTCCTTGGTTCAACTCCACAATCTTGTCGGAGGCTCCCAAGTGACACCTAGCCAATCTAAGAGACACCACTCTCCAAGAAGTAACAAATGGTGCGTTGATGATGAACTGCTTGCTCTTGTGCTTCAAATGATAGTCTCCCCAACACTCAACTATCTCTCATAGGATTTGGATCTGGTGGAAAGAGGGTTTGAGTGGAAAGCAACTTGGGGAAGGCTAGAGATCAAGATTCATATGGTAGGAATGGAATATCTTGGCCTCAACACATGAGTAGGTGGTTCTCTCTCAGAAATGATAAGTTGGAAGTGTAGGTTTAGTCTGATGGCTCTCTGAATGAATGAAGAGGAGGTGGAGGGGTATATATAGCCTCCACAAAAAATCTAACCGTTACACACAATTTACCAAACTCGGTGGGACCGAATAGTTAAACTCGGTCGGACCGATATAGTAAACCTAGTGACTGTTAGTGATTTTCGGTGGGACTGACATGCATCTCGGTGATACCGATTCGGTTAGGGTTAGGGCATAACATAATCTTGGTAAGACCGATTACACAAACTCGGTGAGACCGATTTGGTAATAAGCTTTCCAGAGACTTGGTCAGGTAAACTGGGTGGGACCGATTTGCTCTTTTCGGTGAGACCGAAATGTTACAAAAAAGGAAATAGAGAGTTTACATTGCAATCTCGATGGGACCGATCGCTCACTTTGGTTAGACCGAAACGTTACGAAGGGAAACAGAGAGATTGCAACCCCATCTCGGTGAGACCGAGATCCCTATCGGTAAGACCGATTTGCTTAGGGTTTGTGGCAGTGGCTATGACTTTTGGAATCGGTGGCGCCAGATAGAAAGAATCGGTGTGACCGATTTTGGCTTTAGGTTTAGGTCATTTGTGGATGTGGGAAAGTAGTTGAGGGTTTTGGAGCATATCACTAAGCACATGAAGCAAGAGGCTCATTAAGCGACACCTCATCCCTTCTTGATAGTATTGGCTTTTCCTATAGACTCAATGTGATCTTGGATCACTAAAATGTAAAATGAAGAGTCTTGAGCTTTTGAGCTTGAGCCAATCCTTTGTCCTTAGTATTTTGAGGGATCCACTTTCATCATCCATGCCATGCCATTCATTGAGCTTTCCTAAAATAATAGTCTTGGAATAGCATTAGCTCAATGAGCTATATGTTGTTATGAATTAGCAAAACCACCTAGGGATAGTTGCACTTTCAATCTCCCCCTTTTTGGTAATTGATGACAACATATAGATCAAAGCTTCGACAAATGATAATAAAATTTAAATAACATCGTCGCTTTGAGAAGTATGTGATAAGCAAGAGCTCCCCCTAAATTTGTGCATAGTTTTAGATTTGCTTTGGACTGCAAATGCACAATGAATTAGGCTAATGGGTTACTCTTCCATGTCACATACATCTTGGTGGAGCGCTCAAAATAATAAACAATGAATACATGCACTCATCACCAAGCATAGTGAGTGATCACATAAGATAGATAGGATAATATCATCAAACATGCATAAGTGTAGCTTACATGATCATCAATGTCTCAGAAGCATAGTATCTCAACCAAAAGCAAACAAAGATTGAAAACCCACCAAATAAAGCAAGAGAGAACAAAAGCAACACTCTCTCTCTCTCGAAGCCGATGATCTATACATTTTTCTCCCCCTTTGGCAACAAGTTACCAAAAAGTTCGTAGAAAATGCATAGTGCTAGATCGACGCTCAGGCTTGATCTTCTGGTGGTGGTGTCCTTATAACTCCAAGGACGAAGTCTTCAGTTGATGTAGAGGGTGTTGGAGTTGATGCTGAAGCTGGTTGCACTGGAGCTGAAGGGGCAGTGGCTAGTGCTGAAGTTGTTGCTCTAGTGTCTGTCACTGGCACAGCAGCTGACCTCTGGGCTCTGGGCACTCTGGCAAACACATTGGTGGTATTCTTGCCCTTCCTCTCCTGCATGTCATCCTGTAGCTGCTCCACAACTGACTGAATCTCAGTTACCTTGACATCTCGATCATAGAATTTTTGTTCCATGATTCTTTCCAGGCTCTCCTGGTTTTGAGTTAGGGTGACCAACCCCTTCCCAATCCTCAGAGATGATGCTATCAAGTAACCAAGCTACTCCTGTTTGGTTTTCAAGAAATATTCAGATGCCTCCTCTTGAGTTGGCATCTTGGCAGCCTTCTCCCTCTTTGCCTTCTCCTTCTTCTCCTGAGCTTGAACTGATTGTGGATCATCTTCATTCATGACAACCTCATTGTCCTCAAAGTCTGGATAAAGTGGAAAGTGTTCCTTATCCAACTGATATTTCCCTGTGCCCATCTTTGAGTTTATTAATTCTTGAATCTGAGGTGCATATCCACAGCTCCTCTTCTGATCTGCTGCAGTCCTCTTGATTGTTTCAATGATCAGGCTCATGACTTTGAATTTCTGTGGCACATCAAACACATGCAACATGTTGATGGCATGCCCTCTGATCATGTTATGGTCACCAGACTTGGGCAACAAAGTGTGCCTCAGAATCCAATTTATGGTAGGCAGCCCTGACAACAGAAATTGGACTGATCCAAAAGTGAAAGTCTCTAGGGCTTTGTCTGGGATCTCCTTGTACCTGTGTGCCATGGTATTGTGTCCCATTTTCTTCTTGGCATATACATCCAGATCATCATCATTTTCCTTTGGGGCATTTATCAGTTTTGCCCATTCTTCTACAGTGGATTGGTACCTTGTACGTTCAGACATCCAAACAATTCTTCCATCTGGGTAAAAATGTGCTGTGGAGTCGAATTGCATGATAAGTTCATCATTCTAATTTGTGAGCTTTTGCCCAACAAAATCTGCAACTCCACAAGCAACAAAGCTGTCTTGCACTCCAGGATAGTGTTGTTCATTTTCCTTGATGAATTTCCAGTCAACCCACCTCATGTCACAGACTATGGGCTTCTTGTCCAATAAGATTGTCTCATAGAAGTCCTGTTGTTCCTTTGTATGGAACCTGTAATCAACAGCAGTTCTTCTTCTTGGGGCATACGGATCTGCCATCCTCCACAGTCTCAGCCATGAATCCTTCCTGATTCTCATGTCCTCAGCCACAGGATGGGCATCATTGTGATCTGGTATCTTTGGCTTGAGCTTCCTTACAACCTGTCCTTCTTCATCTTCCTCCTCAGCAACCTCAGGCACTGGGGCCTTGTTCTTCTCAGCAGCTGGAATACTCCTGGTATTCCTATTTGGTGCAGACTTGGCCTTGGGGGCAGCTTTGGGTGCTTCCTTGAGCTTAGATGTTGCAGCCCCAGATTTGATAGCATCACCCATAAGCTTAGGTGCCTTTGGTGCTGGTGCAGCAAGCTCTTCCTCTTCCATCATGGAAGGTTCCCCAACAACTCTGGCCATGGTCTTCTTGACCCTTTCCTTCCTCTTCTTGCTTTCTTCAGCTGGCTCTTTGGGATTAGGATTTTCAGGCAGTTGAGTTGATGCTCTGGCCTTGGGCATAGGTTGCCTTCTTGCAGGCCTTTTAATCTTCATGCCTGGCTTTATATCCTTTGCTGAGCCATATTCCTTCTTGAGCACCACTTTCTTGGAAGTAGCCTCATCTTCTTCAGCTTTGTAGTCTTCATCCTCTGAACCTAAAGTTCTTTTCCTCCTTTGCCTAGTTGCAGCCTTAGGCAAATTGCTAGGAGTACTTCTGCTCCCTTCATCTGAAGTTGAGGGACTAGTGCCCTCAAGTCCATCTGCTCTTCTGACTTGTTCTGGCTGTCACTTTGATCAGACATACTGCAAAAGCTGACGGCTGACCCTGTGAACAGATATAGATGAGATATAAAAGGATGAGCATCACAAAATGCAGAGGTTTTTGCAAAAGAATGACTCAAAAGTTCAGTCTTAGTTTTCCATAGAAAGCATTTCGGATCCAGCGATTTTCAAACTCGTGCTACCGAAGTAGTTTTGGAACCTAAACTGATGATCTCGGTTGGACCGAGTTTCAGTTCGATGGTACCGAGACTGCTAGGGTTTCACAGAATCCTCAAATCGGTTGCACCAATTAGTAATTCTCGGTCAGACCGAGAGTCACTAGTGCAATGGCATAAGCCAAATCGGTGAGACCGAGTTTTTCAACTCGGTGGGTCCGAGATGGTTTCGGCAGAAACCTAACCCTAAAAACTTGAATCACATCTAATCTATGAACTACTTTGGCTGGATAGAAGAGTTTAAATCGTGGCAAGAATCAATATGAAGACAATGTGCTAGGAATCAGACGTGGATAGCACAAAGATTAAGTCCATACCCTAACTTGGCGGTGGACTTGCTACGGCGGCAACGACGGGGTCGAAATCCGTTGACGGCGGCGGAGACCAGCAATAGGAGGCTGCTGGCGACGAGGAGACGATCCGGAGACCACGATGGCAGAGTGAGCTGTTGCGCGGGCGATGGGTTTCGGAGAAATTTCCAAAAAATTTGCCCGTGTCTATATATAGCCCGACCCTATCGGTGTGACCGAGTGGAACAACTCGGTGGCACCGAGATGCCTAACTGTGTTCAGTTACAGCAACTCGGTGAGACCGAAAAGTTCAAATCGGTTGCACCGAGATTGAAAACTCAGATCAACTTGATGATCTCGGTAGGACCAAAATGGAGGAATCGGTCAGACCGAGAATCACAAAGAGGTTTTGGAAGTTTAAGTCTATGACGAATCGGGGACTCCGAGTGCTCCTCACACAGAGTGGTTCAAATCTGACTTGATCAAATTTTGTGATGTAGCATGAATAGATTTTGAGACGAGAAAAGCATAGTTAGCTAAAGAAGGTTCTTAGGCATTCTTGTCCATCCACTTGGCACAAAGAAAAGAATCCAAACAATGAAAACAACAAGTGGATGTCCTTGAATGAGTAAAATATGCACCAACATGCTCACACAATAAAATGGCAAATGAAATATGTGGCAAAGCATGCACAACCAATTCTAGCATCTATCAAACAATTGGCGATGACTAGGTCATCTATATATGAGTATATTGACTTAGGAGTCAAATGAGAACATTTGATCATAGGTCATACTCATCGTTTAAGCTCAAGTGGGGTTACCACTTTTACATAATGCATTAATGTGTTCACACCATTAGAGTTGCTTTGACTCAATTCTTACAGTTAAGCTCCCCCTAGATGTGAGATCTCCCCTTTATAGGGATTAACTAACCTTGGGTTTTATCGATGATGACTTCATGTAGGTGTTGAAGATGTGGATGCTCAATGTTGATGTAGATCATTTGGAGAAATCCTTTGGAGTGAGTTGCACTTTCAACTTGCCTACATGGGTTAGTCCCACAAGGAACAAACAAGAATATCCATAGACATAGAGTGATGCACACACAAGATGATGTCCATGAAAACATTAGGTTACCTTGTCCCTTCCCTTACCAACAAGAGGGTTTGTGACTCCTTGAACTAGTGCAAGATGTGGAAGTTGATTGCACTTGTTCTTGCCAAAATGATATGAGTGAAGAATGTTGGCGGAGTCACCCTCAAGAACTCTCTAGTTCTTCTTCTTCGGGATCCACATCATCTTGATGGGAATCCTTGGAGTTGTAGTTGTACTTGATGAAGTAGAACTTGACGTAGTCTTGGGGACCCAACTGAACGAGGCTTTAGGTGCTTCTTCAAATGCATCAATCTCTTCTTGAAGCTTGTCCTTGCCTTTGTTCTTGTGGTCTTGTGGTGGAAGATCATCTTGAGCTTGTGTCCCCTTGAAGGAAGTAGGATCATACTTCTCTTGTTGAGGAACAAACTTTGTCTTGGGGTATTGATCTTCTTCCCACTCAACTCCATTGGCATTGAACTTTCGTTCAAAACCAACACCTTGATTCTTCCGGTGCCTTCCTTGCTTGCGTACAATTTCCTCGAATTGCTTACTCCCGGCAAGGCTCTTGTAAACACCTTTCTCTATAATTCCCTTCAATAAACTATTTTCTTGCTCAAGTGTAACTTGGCTAAGAGAATCATTAGTGGAATCAAGAGAACTACTAGAAGCAACAACATTGGATTTAACATTATTATTGTTACTACTAGAGGAAGTATCCTTCTTGTACTTGTTACTAGACTTGACTTGAGGCATGTAAGTAGATAAGAGTAAACGCTTGGCAATGTAAGAAGAACTTTTCCTGCGGAGATCATCATTGATTGCCTTTAAGAACTCATGCTCTTGCTCAAGATTGAGCTTTTCAAAGCATAACTTCTCATGAGCCCTTAAAAGTTCTCGATGATCTTCGAAGATAGTTTCATGAGCCAACTTAAGAGTGTTTAGTTCTTTAGTTAGAAGCTCAATTTTCTCCTTATCATTGTCATTCGTTTGATTAGCATGATTAATTGATGTTTCATCATAGTATTCATCACTAGAGTTGTCAACAAGTAAATCATCATCCACAAGCAAGTCATCTTCATCACTATTGAGATCAACATACTCAGGATGTGTTACCTTTGGACCTTTGGCCAGGAAGCATCTTCCAATTCCTTCATTTGGTGAATCAAATATGTCATAGGAGTTGGTTGACACAAGTGCTAGACCGGCAACACCTTCATCTTGAGTATGTTCGGAGTCGGAGTGATAGCTTCTCTCGGAGTGATTGTCGGAGTCGGAGCCGGAAACCCATTCACCAACATGAGCTTGATGTCTTCGTTTTGTGTAGCTCCTTGTCCTTCCTTTCCGAATCCTTGCTTCTCCGTGAGGGTCTTCGTTCATAACGATCATCTCTACTCCTCCTCTCTCTTGGTGGTGATTCTTCTCTTTTGCTTCTTCTTTTCGGAGAATCTTCTCTTCTTTTGTAGGGTGTCGTACACTCATTGGAGTAGTGTCCAGGATTCCCACAATTGTAGCAATTGCGCTCTCGACTAGAAGATCTCTTGTCATGATAAGACCTTGACTTGGAGCTTCTTTCTTTGCTTCTACTCTTGTAGAATTTGTTGAAGTTATTCACCATTAAGCTCAATTCTTCATTGAAGGTTTGTTTCTCACTTGATGATGTGGGGGCTTCACTTAAGGCTTTGTAAGCACCACTTGACTTGTTGTGAAGTTCCTCCTTATCCTTGAGTGACATCTCATGAGCAACAATTCTTCCAATGACTTCTGTTGGCTTGAGATTTTTGTAGTTTGGCATCATTTGGATCAATGTGCACACGGTAGCATACTTTCCATCCAATGCTCTTAGGATCTTCTTGATGATGAATCTGTCGGTCATCTCTTCACTCCCTAAGCCGGCAATCTCATTTGTGATAAGAGCAAGCCTAGAGTACATTTCAGCGACACCTTCACCATCCTTCATTTTGAACTTGTCAAGCTGACTTTGGAGCACATCCAACTTGGATTACTTGACAGACTCGGTACCTTCATGCATATCAATCAAAGTATCCCAAATTTCCTTTGCATTCTCAAGACGGCTGATTTTGTTGAACTCTTCGGGGCACAACCCGTTGAATATGGTATCACAAGCTTGAGCGTTGTATTGCAGCATCTTCAATTCTTCCGCATTAGCTTCACGGTTCGGTTCTCTCCCATCAAAGAATTCACCTTGCAAGCCAATACAAATAATTGCCCAAACGGCGGGGTTATGTCCAAGAATATGCATTTTCATCTTATGCTTCCAACTAGCAAAATTAGTACCATCAAATTAAGGACCTCTACCGTGATAATTTCCCTCGCTAGACGCCATACTTTCCTAGGTTGTGAAACCAAGGCTATGACCACCAAAAGCTATGGAAATCAAAGCAAATGGAGACCAAGGCTCTGATACCACTTGTAGGACCTTGAAGTATGTCTAGAGGGGGTTGATTAGACTACTTGACCAATAAAAACTTAACCTTTTCCCAATTTTATAGTTTGACAGATTTTTGCTATTTTAGGACAAGTCAAGCAATCATCACACAATTCAAGCAAGCATGCAAAGAGTATATAGGCAGCGGAAATTAAAGCATGCAACTTGCAAGAAAGTAAAAGAAAAGGGTTTGGAGGATTCAAACGCAATTGGAGACACGGATGTTTTTGGCGTGGTTCCGATAGGTGGTGCTATAGTACATCCACGTTGATAGAGACTTCAACCCACGAAGGGTAATGGCTGCGCGAGTCCATGGAGGGCTCCACCCACGAAGGGTCCACGAAGTAGCAACCTTGTCTATCCCACCATGGCCGTCGCCCACGAAGGACTTGCCTCACTAGCGGTAGATCTTCACGAAGTAGGCGATCTCCTTGCCCTTACAAACTCATTGGTTCAACTCCACAATCTTGTCGGAGGCTCCCAAGTGACACCTAGCCAATCTAGGAGACACCACTCTCCAAGAAGTAAGAAATCGTGCGTTGATGATGAACTCCTTGCTCTTGTGCTTCAAATGATAGTCTCCCCAACACTCAACTCTCTCTCATAGGATTTGGATCTGGTGGAAAGAGGGTTTGAGTGGAAAGCAACTTGGGGAAGGCTAGAGATCAAGATTCATATGGTAGGAATGGAATATCTTGGCCTCAACACATGAGTAGGTGGTTCTCTCTCAGAAATGGTAAGTTGGAAGTGTAGGTTTAGTCTGATGGCTCTCTCAACGAATGATGAGGAGGTGGAGGGGTATATATAGCCTCCACACAAAATCTAACCGTTACACACAATTTACCAAACTCGGTGGGACCGAATAGTTAAACTCGGTCGGACCGATTTAGTAAACCTAGTGACCGTTAGTGATTTTCGGTGGGACTGACATGCATCTCGGTGAGACCAATTCTGTTAGGGTTAGGGCATAACGTAATCTTGGTAAGACCGATTACACAAACTCGGTGAGACCGATTTGGTAATAAGCTTTCCAGAGAGTTGGTCAGGTAAACTCAGTGGGACCGATTTGCTCTTTTCGGTGATACCAAAATGTTACAAAAAGGAAATAGAGAGTTTACATTGCAATCTTGGTGGGACCGATCGCTCACTCCGGTTAGACCGAAACGTTACGAAGGGAAACAGAGAGATTGCAACCCCATCTCAGTGAGACCGAGATCCCTATCGGTAAGACCTATTTGCTTAGGGTTTTTCGAAGTGGCTATGACTTTTGGAATCAGTGGCGTCGGATAGAAAGAATCGGTGTGACCAATTTTGGCTTTAGGTTTAGGTCATTTGTGGATGTGGGAAAGTAGTTGAGGGTTTTGGAGCATATCACTAAGCACATGAAGCAAGAGGCTCATTAAGCAACACCTCATCCCTTCTTGATAGTATTGGCTTTTCCTATAGACTCAATGTGATCTTGGATCACTAAAATGTAAAATGGAGAGTCTTGAGCTTTTGATCTTGAGCCAATCCTTTGTCCTTAGTATTTTGAGGGATCCACTTTCATCATCCATGCCATGCCATTCATTGAGCTTTCCTGAAATAATAGTCTTGGAATAGCATTAGCTCAATGAGCTATATGTTGTTATGAATTACCAAAACCACCTAGGGATAGTTGCACTTTCACAAGGACAAGAGGATGTGGAACCCCTTCAAAATGCTGAGGACAAAGATTGGCAAAAGCTCAAGACTCTTCATTTCTATTTAAGTGATCCAAGATCACATTGATTCCATAGTAAAGCAAATGCTATTAAAAGCAGATGAGGTGTTGCTTAATGGTCTACTTGCTCAAGGTGCTTAGTGATATTGCTCCAAAACCCTCGGACACTTTCTCCATCCAAATATATCCAAACCCTAATTCCAAACTCAACCCCACCGATTCTTTCTATCTAAAGCCGTCGATTTCATTTGACATAGCCACTAACAGAAACCCTAATGATTTGGTCACACTAAAAGGAATCTCGGTCCCACCAAGATGGCCTTGCCAGTGTTTTATGATCTGTTGCATTCACTTTGGTCCCATCGAGTTTATGCAATCGGTCTCACTGAGTTGGCTTGACAGATTCTCGGTTGCTTATTGCTTCACTGCGGTCCCACCGAATTGATACAATCGGTGCCACCAAGATGATATTTGCCCTAAGCCCTAGCACATCGCTCCCACCGAATTGTTCCAGTCGGTCCCACCGAGATTCCTAACATTCATATTTTTTTAACAAATCGGTGCCACCGAGTTTCCTAATTGGTGCCATCGAGATGAGTCAAAAGTGTGTAACGGTTGGAACTTTTGTGGAGGCTTTATGTACCCCTCCACACCTTCTTCCTCATTCAGGAAAGCCATTAGAACGTGCCTACACTTCCACCATTCATTTTCTGAGAGAGAACCACCTACTCATGTGTTGAGATCATGAGATTCCATTCCAACCATTTGAACCTTGATTTATAGCCTTCCCCAAGTTGCTTTCCACTCAAATCCCTCTTCCACCATAGCCAAATCTGTGTGAGAGAGAGAGAGTTGAGTGTTGGGGAAACTATCATTAGAAGCACAAGAGCAAGGAGTTCATCATCAACACACCATATATTACCTTTTGGAGAGTGGTGTCTCCTAGATTGGTCAGGGTGTCGCTTGGGAGCCTCCATCGTGATGTGGAGTTGAACCAAGAAGTTTGTAAGGGCAAGGAGATTGTCTACTTCGTGAAGATCTACCCGAGTGAGACAAGTCCTGTCAGGACCCCGACTCAATGCCACATAGATCTA
This sequence comes from Triticum dicoccoides, assembly GCF_002162155.2. Lineage (NCBI taxonomy): Eukaryota > Viridiplantae > Streptophyta > Magnoliopsida > Poales > Poaceae > Triticum > Triticum dicoccoides. The sequence goes on along the minus strand of NC_041385.1, from coordinate 313,324,638 downwards.
GCATGTAAACCTTCATATCGCTTTGCGGCCTCACGCACGGTATTCCCACGGGTGTCGCCTTACCTTTACCCGGGACCGTTTGCGCCTTTTGGCACACGTATATGACAGTGTCGCTAGCATCCATATGATAAGGAGCCCGGGCTGACATGGCTAGTCGTAAACCCAAAGTGGCACAGACTTACAGGGACAGGCATCCATGACCCAGCATCGAACGTGTCGGTCATCAACGAGTGAATCCAGGCTGTAGCACTGGGCTAGCAGGACTCCGGTGAACCGGGCTGTAGCGGGCTAACAGGACTCCGGTATTCATCGCGTGACATTTCCCCGAAGGGACAGACACAGGAACGAAGAAGGACACATGCCGGCCAGCCTAAGTGTTCCGGAGCAGCAGCAAGCTACTATGGCTCAGTGGAAACACTAGGAGACATTTCCCGGTAAGAGAGGCTACTAAGGATAAACAACTAGATAGCCAGATCCCACACATACCAAGCATTTCAATAACATACACACAATATGCTCGATATGTGCAAATACAACATGGCATCACAACATGACTCTACGACACAAGTAAATATTCAATAGGCTCCGAGGAGTGAGATATTACAAACATGGGTCTTATGACCCAACAATCAGAGCATACAAGTCAAAGCACAAGCGGAAGCTATCATGTCTGAGTACAGACATCTATCAATGAAAAAGGCTGAGAAGCCTGACTATCTATCAGATCCTGCCGAGGGCACAAGATCGTAGCTGAGGTAACAAGCTAAACGTCGAAGTCCACGCGGAACTACTAGTGAGACCGAAGTCTCTCTGCAAAAACATAAAATAGGCAAACGTGAGTACAAATGTACCCAGCAAGACTTACATCAGAACTAACTACATATGCATCATTATCAACAAAGGGGATGGTGGGGTTTAACTGCAGCAAGCCAGCTTTGACTCGGTGGCTATCCTAAACTACGACTGCAATGTAACTCTTTTGAGGTGGCGCACACGAGTCCACATATTCACCATATCAATACACCACTATAGAACCGCTCCCGTCTCCCTACGAGAACGCCATCCATAGCACTCACGCTTATCTTGCCTATTTTAGGGTATCCTCTTTCACTTGTCTATGAACTGATATAAGCAACCAAGAAGTCCTTTTCCGCGGACACGGCTATTCGAATAGTTGATGTTAACCCTACAGGGGTGTACTTCTTCATACATGTTTCCACCACTTAGCGTCTGCACACGTCACGTGCTCGGCAGAATTCAAGCGAAAGCCGACGTGGGTGTAGACCACGACCTACCTAAACACTCAAGTCTCTAGTCCAGGTTTATCGCCTATTCGGGTTCCATCCATGAGGAGATCCGGCCGGAGTTTCGCTCACAGCCCCAAACGATGTGAACAGGGTTCCCGAGATACCAAACGGGCATCCGGTACACCGTGCCACGTACCTACCGCATCACAGCCCACCCCTACGGTCAGCGCTGTCCACGGCCTCCAGTAAGCTACAAACACCAGAAACTACTTGCAACTCCTGGACAGAGGACTAGGGTGAATAAGAAGTCGAGCGGGGTCATATTTCAGGGCCCAATGTATGGTAGTAGCTGAATCATGGATCACAAACACGGAACTCAGTTCCTAAGGACGGCTTCAATGAGACAACCCACCATGTACTCCTACATGGCCTCTCACCGCTACCTTTACCAAATCGTGTTCACACACTTAGCTCACACACAGTAGGACATGTTCACACGCCTCTGATTCATCCCCGATGAATCAGACCTGACTCAACTCTAAGCAGTAGCAGGCATGACAAACAAACATGAATGAGTAGGCACAACAGGGCTCAAACAACTCCTACTCATGCTAGTGGGTTTCATCTATTTACTGTGGCAATGACAGGTCATGCAAAGGATAAAGGGGTTCAGCTACCGCAGCAAGTAACAGATGAATCGGTGTTGTCCTAATGCAGTAAAAGAGAGCAGGAGCGAGAGAGTAGGATTGTATCGGAATGAACAAGGGGGTTTTGCTTGCCTGGCACTTCTGAAGATAGCATTGAGTCTTCATCAGTGTCAACGATCACATCATCGGTATCACGTCTATCGAGAGGGGACAATTACTGGCAACATAAAAGGGAACACAATCAATGCAATGCACAATATGATGCATGATCATGACATGGCAAAATGAATGTGTTTTGGGCTAATGCAACTAGCAACAGATTAAATGAGGTTGGTTTGAATACAAGATTCAAATTCAAACTCCACATGTGATTATTCAAATGCCATTTAATTGATTTGTGCTAAACAACAGCTATAAGTTGTTCTAACATGCATGAAAATGGTACAGATGGATTCCTTGAATTTTTCTGATAATTTTTCATATATAAATTATTTAATTTGGAGTTATGGTTGAATTTCTATGATTTTTAGAAGTTTTAGGCATTTTCTGAAATTATTAAATCATTTAAGATTTATTTAAATTCCAGAAAGGAATTATTGCGTCATCATGACCTCATAGTGACGTCAGCAGGTCAACGGGCGCCGTCCAGGTCAAACTGACCTATGGGCCCTGCGTGTCAGTGTCTGGACTAACTAACCTAATTAAAATTAACCCTAACTAACTTAGTTAGCCGGGCGGGGCCCGCATGTCAGTGAGTCAGTGGCTTAACTAAAATAGTTATTAAATTAACCAAATGTTAGCAGGGGACGGGCCCACACGTCGGTGACCCAGGGGGGTCAAATCCCTGGTCAACCGGGCTAATCCACCGGCGTCTAACCGCCGGCAACGACCAGACGCGGCGGTGACTCGCCGGAATGGCTGCTCCGGCGCCCATTCGACGTGCGGAGGGGTTCTACAGGGAGCTCGAGCTCGTGCGCATCCAATGGAGCAAGCCAGAGGAGCTGGGGTGGCCTGAGTCGACGGCGGCGAGCTCCAAGGCGGCGGCCGGAGTTCGGGCACCTGCGGGTTTGGCGTTGTGGTGCTCGGGAGGGAAAGCTGGTGGGTTCTACGTGCTCCTGGTGAGGTTTGGAGCACGGTGGTGTGCCCGGCTTTGAGCCACGGTGGCTCTGGCCATGACAGTGACGAGGCACGGCGGCGGCGAGCTCTCGGGTCCGGCGGAAGCAATGGCTAGAGCGGCCAAACGGCATGGGAAGAATAGGGGAACGGGTCAGCGGCTCACCGCGAGTCCAACGAGCGTGAGGGCGAGGCCGGGGACGCTCTGTGGGCGGCGAATCAAGCGACGACGGCCGTCGGTGCAGAGGAAGAAGATGGCGTCGGTGATGGCGCTCCAGGGCGTCCGGCGTCTTGTGGCTCCGTGGTAGGGACGGGGACGTCACGGCGGAGCTCGGGGGCGCGTCGGAGAGGTGAGGGGGAGGCGGTGGCCGCGGTGGCTCTCGTCGGTGGCGATGGCTGCGTTCGGGTTCGGGCGAGAGAGAGGGAGCAGAGGGGCGGGGCCTCGAGGAAGAGTGAGAGGGGTCCGAGGGGGTGGCGTGGCGCACCTAGCGACGTCCAGGAGCAAGCGGCAAGCATGAGGTGGCCGGTGCGTGCGCGCCCGCGTCGGGCACACGCCCTCCTGCCTACTGGCAGGAGGTTGAAGACGGTGGCGACAACGGTGGGCTGGGCCGCACAGTGCTGGACCAGCACAGGAGCTGGGCCGGCTCTGGTGGGCTGCACGGGTAACTTCCTTCTCTCTCTCTGTCTTTTATTTTCTATTCTGTTTTTCTTTTATTTAATTCTTTTGCCACTGTTTTGAATTAAAAATAATAATTCAAACAATGCCAAAGCTCCTCTGAATATTTTATATTGCTAGATGGACTCTTCCAAAAGCTTATAAAATATTTCAGGGGTATTTGAAATTATATTCTAATTATATGAATATAATTCAAATTCAAATAGCTAATGAATTAAATCCAAAGTCCCAAAAATAATTCCTTAAAAATGTTCAATAGTTTGGTTGGGACCAGAACCCTTACCAAAAATTATCAAACATTTAAGAAGAGCACTTTGGAGCAATGAATGAGATTTCTAGGGTTTTTGCCCCTCTTTTATTTAAGTTTTTGAGGCTTCCAAAATTCCTCAGTTCAAGTTTCGAAAATATAGACATGATGCACACATGAAGCTAGCCTAGAGCACTACCAGCAGCTAGGGATGTGACAACTCACCCCCACTAAACAAGAATCTCGTCTCGAGATTCAAGCGTAGGGTAAAATGAAGGGTAACGCAGACTAGTATAATCTTCACGATCCAGGGTGCACTTCAGTTGAACGTTGATTCATTCACCATCATTGTCTTGAAGTCTTGCCTTGAAAAATCCTGTCAACATGACATGGAGGAAAGAAGGAGACTCTAGCAGGGTCGATCTTCTCAAAGATCGAACAACTCACGGAACGAGACATAGGACCATCTCTCCGGTTGAGACACGAGCACACATCCATAGGAATGGAGTGAAGCAGATGACGAAGGTTCACTAGGTAGACCACAATTTCACGCTTAAGAAGGTGGTAATCGATTGTCAATGTAGCGAGGAGTTGAGTTGCTATGATACCACGACGAAACATCCTGGAGGAGGGTGATTCATAGATTATTTCCTTAAGTGGCAAAAAGAATTACCTTTGATTCAGAGATCATTGAGACTCTTTAAACCAGCCTAAGGCAATTCTCGAGCAATCGTTTGGAGGGGGTCGGTAGAATGGCATACTCGGACTTGGATGATGTGGATTACCTTGTTGAAGACAACGTAATGGATGAATTTGCTTATCACCGGAAATGGAAGAGACCCATGGTAGAATGGCACATTGGCGGTGCAAGCTGGGAACAAAATGCAAATGTTGGGAATGATTCTGGTAACTGGGGAAGAGCCCAACAATAGGGAGTGAATTCACTGTTTGAATAGGTCATAGCATTGCCGAGGAAACTGAGAGCAAACCCAGATAGTGCCGATGATAAGACGTAGCGCTTGTGCGTGCTCTCAAGAACTTGAGCATTTCCACATTCATCAAGGTTTTACCAACATCCGTGTCAAGGGTCCGGTAAACACAACTTACTACCATGATGAATAGCGATGGACGATGCAGATGCGAAGGAGGATAACACTTTCTCAGATTTCACCTTAGCGAGGCCAAGCAAATAAAATCTGGATGATCGACCGAGAGACATTTAGCACTCCGCTTCTAATGTTCTCCTTGATGTGCTAGTGTATCCCATTCATAGATATGGTTTGATATCTAGAACATCAAGTAAAAGGTCGGACTTCGGGATCTCAGAAATCCATAGGGGCAACTAGGGAGTAAATCCTACGAAATCGCTATGGGGGGGTGGCCAACTTCATCAATCAAGATATTGTAATAACAGGTCTTCCGGCTGGGTGTGTTGGCCACGACATCCACTTTACCGGTTATCGTGCGACCAATATTATAATTCTTGGGAAATATTCCAACCATCATATCTGCCTGAGATTCAGATCTGGTTGGTGTCAGGATATTCCAGACTCATCGTGTCTAGGAAGAAAAACGAAAGTTTGCAACACAAATCGATGAGATGACGTTGCGAGATTCTCGGGAATGAACTACGATAGCAAACTCCAAAACATGAGCTGGTTCTGCTACGCACGTGTGAACACGATGTTCCAGGCAAACATGATCACAGGGTAGTCTTACAATAAAACACTACCGAGTTCTGGTTGGGAACCATCAGCGAGGATATCGAAGTTCTTTCATAAGTCCGGATTAGCTCTTATGAAGATACTCCTTCTCCTTGAACCAATCAGTCAGTGGCTTGGTGTGCTAGGATACACGTATGGAATGAAGGTTGCAAGTCTCCAGACCACAGAATACTTCGCACGTGTGCATGACTGACTTGCGATGATTCTAGAGGAAGCAACATTGACTTTCTCGAATCCATGGCGGCAACTTGCATCAGATGCACATGAACTGGAGGAAGTCACTTCTTACATCCGAACATATGCTTCATGAACTAGCATGAACAAATGCTTTCAAAAGTTTCCAACACTAGCTTAATGCTCAACAAAATCATGGAGGAGATAAGGATGTTGTCAATGGGCTCAACAACAATTCATCCGGGTTTCCTTTTAAAAGGAATTCCATAGTTAAGTGAACAAGTGATAGCATAGGTCAGACCCAAAAGATATAATGGTGTATACTCGAGGGATCAACCACGAGTAAGACAACATTACGAATATCGTTGGTTCTGGTCTGATTGGATGATAGCCTATACTCAAATTATAGATGGGGTAAGACAATAGGTCCAACAACTGATCACAAGGACCAATTAATGAAGATATCATCTTTCTTCAACACACACACACACACAAAAAGATATCCCTTAACATGAACTAAGTCGGACAAGCTTTTATCTTCCAACTCTCCAAGTTGTTCTTTAGCTTATCCAACTAGCTCAGGGTATCCAACACGGATTCTTGGAGAAGGGGTGGTTTACAGGAATAAACCAACTTGATCACGAACTCAACATAGCGGTTAGGTGACAACCTGGTAATACTTCCGAGAAGATATTCAGAAAATCACGAACCACCGGTATGTTACTAAGCTCGAGAACAATCTTGCTTTTCAGGGCAAGACGATATGATCAATAGAGCAAGGATTTGAAATAATCCTAACTCATCGATCGAGGAGTGAACCAGGAGAATGGACTTGGTAGCATGATCAACCTTAGAATGATGATTCAAAACCAACACGCTAAGAATGAAATTATTGTCCTTTAACTACCCAGCAACGAGGTTGCTAGGCGTATTGATTTCACACATCACGATTCACTTGTCGACATTCCGGTTATAACCACATGGAACCGAGGAATGAGTAATGATGGTGAGAAGTATCACTACGTCAAAATTCATGAGAGTTGGTGCAGTTCTCATGACAATTCTGACATAAAGGGGGTAATACTCCAAGGTAGAACAGAACCAAAAGCTGGGCTGGCATTTTGATCTGCGGAGCACAATTGCTTTGACCCAATCCTAGATATGGAAGAGGTACTGGAGTTTGTTTCTCCTAGTCATTCTGCGATAGAATGGCTTGACGGACCACAAGAGTAATAGGCATCGATAAACGAACGCACGCATACTCTTGACTATCAATTGATAGACGAGGGTCAGAATGCAACTAAAGAGAACAACTCAAAGGAACATATAATTTTCTGAGTTGTGGATGCATAGATTAGTATGTCGAACCAAGTTCAACATATTTCTTCCGGATAACCCATGCAGAAAGGTAGAACTGGCAGAGTCACGATTTATGAATGGAGAACTCCTCAAGAATAATCCTGTTGTGATATTTCAGTTCAACGAGGAACTTCTGCCATAAGTAGTTCATGGTATTTGGAAGAAGAAGATAGCACGGACTTCAAGGACTATCACAAAGGTTACTAATATCCTAAAGGCGCTAGCAATTACTATCAACATGAAGTAGGTAGAGTGAATCTCGGGTTCAAGAACCCAGGAACAGAATACCTACTACTAAGTGGCATCACGGGATGCTTATGAGAATGATGGCCAGAATCATCACACTAGGACATAAATCATGGCTAGACCACTAGATGATCCCCTGAGACACCTAGGGTCATAATAATAACTCCAACATAAAGGTCGAGGCAATAGAATACCTCAACTCAACAATTAGTGTGATTGAGCTGGCATAAAGGAGCATCGAAACCAGAGGGAAAGGATTTTGCAAATGCATCAGACTATTTAGAAACCTGGGATGACTCGGACAGCATAACGGCTGTAAATGCTCAGAAAAGATTTGAGACATTCACAAAAATGGTGGCATAACCACTCAGAAGCACAATATCAAGGTTTGGAGATCAACAGTTAACAAACAGAAATAGTAGGAACTGAGCTGAGACTTAAATCCAACAATCTATAAGTCTATGGATTAGTAATACGTGATCCTGATAGAAAGATGAGAAGACCTAGTTCCTTAACCCCGTAGGAAAGATAAGATGACTCATATCAGAAGGGCATAAGGTATAAGGAGTAAAAAGAGCCTTACGTTCCATCCCGCAATCAATTCCCTTATATAACTAAAGCATTTCTAGACTCAACTTCGACCAGTTTGGCTTGGTAATCCTACAGGCAGTCAAGCTCTGATACCAACGCTGTCAGGACCCCGACTCAATGCCACATAGATCTAGCATGTAACCCTTCATATCGCTTTGCGACCTCACGCACGGTATTCCCACGGGTGTCGCCTTACCTTTACCTGGGACCGTTTGCGCCTTTTGGCACACGTATATGACAGTGTCGCTAGCATCCATATGATAAGGAGCCCGGGCTGACATGTCTAGTCGTAAACCCAAAGTGGCACAGACTTACAGGGACAGGCATCCATGACCCAGCATCGAACGTGTCGGTCATCAACGAGTGAATCCAGGCTGTAGCACTGGGCTAGCAGGACTCCGATGAACCGGGCTGTAGCGGGCTAACAGGACTCCGGTATTCATCGCGTGACATTTCCCCGAAGGGACAGACACAGGAACGAAGAAGGACACATGCCGGCCAGCCTAAGTGTTCCGGAGCAGCAGCAAGCTACTATGGCTCAGTGGAAACACTAGGAGACATTTCCCGGTAAGAGAGGCTACTAAGGATAAACAACTAGATAGCCAGATCCCACACATACCAAGCATTTCAATAACATACACACAATATGCTCGATATGTGCAAATACAACATGGCATCACAACATGACTCTACGACACAAGTAAATATTCAATAGGCTCCGAGGAGCGAGATATTACAAACATGGGTCTTATGACCCAACAATCAGAGCATACAAGTCAAAGCACAAGCGGAAGCTATCATGTCTGAGTACAGACATCTATAAATGAAAAAGGCTGAGAAGCCTGACTATCTATCAGATCCTGCCGAGGGCACAAGATCGTAGCTGAGGTAACAAGCTAAACGTCGAAGTCCACGCGGAACTACTAGTGAGACCGAAGTCTCTCTGCAAAAACATAAAATAGGCAAACATGAGTACAAATGTACCCAGCAAGACTTACATCAGAACTAACTACATATGCATCATTATCAACAAAGGGGATGGTGGGGTTTAACTACAGCAAGCCAGCTTTGACTCGGTGGCTATCCTAAACTACGACTGCAATGTAACTCTTTTGAGGTGGCGCACGCGAGTCCACATATTCACCATATCAATACACCACTATGGAACCGCTCCCGTCTCCCTACGAGAATGCCATCCATAGCACTCACGCTTATCTTGCGTATTTTAGGGTATCCACTTTCACTTGTCTATGAACTGATATAAGCAACCCAGAAGTCCTTTTCCGCGGACACGGCTATTCGAATAGTTGAAGTTAACCCTGCAGGGGTGTACTTCTTCATACATGTTTCCACCACTTAGCGTCTGCACACGTCATGTGCTCGGCAGACTTCAAGCGAAAGCCGACGTGGGTGTAGACCACGACCTACCTAAACACTCAAGTCTCTAGTCTAGGTTTATCGCCTATTCGGGTTCCATCCATGAGGAGATCCGGCCGGAGTTTCGCTCACAGCCCCAAACGATGTGAACAGGGTTCCCGAGATACCAAACGGGCATCCGGTACACCGTGCCACGTACCTACCGCATCACAGCCCACCCCTACGGTCAGCGCTGTCCACGGCCTCCAGTAAGCTACAAACACCAGAAACTACTTGCAACTCCTGGACAGAGGACTAGGGTGAATAAGAAGTCGAGCGGGGTCATATTTCAGGGCCCAATGTATGGTAGTAGCTGAATCATGGATCACAAACACAGAACTCAGTTCCTAAGGACGGCTTCAATGAGACAACCCACCATGTACTCCTACATGGCCTCTCACCGACACCTTTTACCAAATCGTGTTCACACACTTAGCTCACACACAGTAGGACATGTTCACACACCTCTGATTCATCCCGGATGAATCAGACCTGACTCGACTCTAAGCAGTAGCAGGCATGACAAACAAGCATGAATGAGTAGGCACAACAGGGCTCAAACAACTCCTACTCATGCTAGTGGGTTTCATCTATTTACTGTGGCAATGACAGGTCATGCAGAGGATAAAGGGGTTCAGCTACCGCAGCAAGTAACAGATGAATCGGTGTTGTCCTAATGCAGTAAAAGAGAGCAGGAGCGAGAGAGTAGGATTGTATCGGAATGAACAAGGGGGTTTTGCTTGCCTGGCACTTCTGAAGATAGCATTGAGTCTTCATCAGTGTCAACGATCACATCATCGGTATCACGTCTATCGAGAGGGGACAATTACCGGCAACATAAAAGGGAACACAATCAATGCAATGCACAATATGATGCATGATCATGACATGGCAAAATGAATGTGTTTTGGGCTAATGCAACTAGCAACAGATTAAATGAGGTTGGTTTGAATACAAGATTCAAATTCAAACTCCACATGTGATTATTCAAATGCCATTTAATTGATTTGTGCTAAACAACAGCTATAAGTTGTTCTAACATGCATGAAAATGGTACAGATGGATTCCTTGAATTTTTCTGATAATTTTTCATATATAAATTATTTAATTTGGAGTTACGGTTGAATTTCTATGATTTTTAGAAGTTTTAGGCATTTTCTGAAATTATTAAATCATTTAAGATTTATTTAAATTCCAGAAAGGAATTATTGTGTCATCATGACCTCATAGTGACGTCAGCAGGTCAACGGGCGCCGTCCAGGTCAAACTGACCTGTGGGCCCTGCGTGTCAGTGTCTGGACTAACTAACCTAATTAAAATTAACCCTAACTAACTTAGTTAGCCGGGCGGGGCCCGCATGTCAGTGAGTCAGTGGCTTAACTAAAATAGTTATTAAATTAACCAAAAGTTAGCAGGGGACGGGCCCACACGTCGGTGACCCAGGGGGGTCAAATCCCTTGTCAACCGGGCTAATCCACCGGCGTCTAACCGCCGGCAACGACCAGACGCGGCGGTGGCTCGCCGGAATGGCTGCTCCGGCGCCCATTCGACGCGTGGAGGGGTTCTACAGGGAGCTCGAGCTCGTGCGCATCCAATGGAGCAAGCCAGAGGAGCTGGGGTGGCCTGAGTCGACGGCGGCGAGCTCCAAGGCGGCGGCCGGAGTTCGGGCACCTGCGGGTTTGGCGTTGTGGTGCTCGGGAGGGAAAGCTGGTGGGTTCTACGTGCTCCTGGTGAGGTTTGGAGCACGGTGGTGTGCCCGGCTTTGAGCCACGATGGCTCTGGCCATGACAGTGACGAGGCACGGCGGCGGCGAGCTCTCGGGTCCGGCGGAAGCAATGCCTAGAGCGGCCAAACGGCATGGGAAGAAGAGGGGAACGGGTCAGCGGCTCACCGCGAGTCCAACGAGCGCGAGGGCGAGGCCGGGGACGCTCTGTGGGCGGCGAATCAAGCGACGACGGCCGTCGGTGCAGAGGAAGAAGATGGCGTCGGTGATGGCGCTCCAGGGCGTCCGGCGTCTTGTGGCTCCGTGGTAGGGACGGGGACGTCACGGCGGAGCTCGGGGGTGCGTCGGAGAGGCGAGGGGGAGGCGGTGGCCGCGGTGGCTCTCGTCGGTGGCGATGGCTGCGTTCGGGTTCGGGCGAGAGAGAGGGAGCAGAGGGGCGGGGCCTCGAGGAAGAGTGAGAGGGGTCCGAGGGGGTGGCGTGGCGCACCTAGCGACGTCCAGGAGCAAGCGGCAAGCATGAGGTGGCCAGTGCGTGCGCGCGCGCGTCGGGCACACGCCCTCCTGCCTACTGAAAGGAGGTTGAAGACGGTGGCGACAGCGGTGGGCTGGGCCGCACAGTGCTGGACCAGCACAGGAGCTGGGCCGGCTCTGGTGGGCTGCACGGGTAACTTCCTTCTCTCTCTCTGTCTTTTATTTTCTGTTCTGTTTTTCTTTTATTTAATTCTTTTGCCACTGTTTTGAATTAAAAATAATAATTCAAACAATGCCAAAGCTCCTCTGAATATTTTATATTGCTAGATGGACTCTTCCAAAAGCTTATAAAATATTTCAGGGGTATTTGAAATTATATTCTAATTATATGAATATAATTCAAATTCAAATAGCTAATGAATTAAATCCAAAGTCCCAAAAATAATTCCTTAAAAATGTTCAATAGTTTGGTTTGGACCAGAACCCTTACCAAAAATTATCAAACATTTAAGAAGAGCACTTTGGAGCAATGAATGAGATTTCTAGGGTTTTTGCCCCTCTTTTATTTAAGTTTTTGAGGCTTCCAAAATTCCTCAGTTCAAGTTTCGAAAATATAGACATGATGCACACATGAAGCTAGCCTAGAGCACTACCAGCAGCTAGGGATGTGACAAGTCCTTCATGGGCGATGGCCTTGGTGGGATAGACAAGGTTGCTTATTCATGGAACCTTCATGGGTGGAGCCCTCCGTGGACTCCCGCAACCATTAACCTTTGTGGGTTGAAGTCTCCATCAACGTGGACGTACAATAGCACCACCTATCGAAACCATGCCAAAAATTCTCCGCGTCTCCATTACGTTTGCACACTAAATTAGTATTATTAATTATGCCACTACCATAATTAATTTGGCCCTTTAATTAAATAGTTTGTATTTGTTTATTATTTAAAAAGCATTTAATAATTGTTTTTATCCCATGTTTTATTAATTTTTAACGACATTTAAATACTTTATAAAATATGGGTTTCAATAGGACAATTATCCCAGGATTATTTGCCACACTTTGAACACTTTATTATGCATGTTTGAGAGGTTTGAATTTTGACTTTAATTTGAATTTGAAATTTGAATTGTGTTTGAATGCAAGTGAGGATTAGCAATAGTAAGACTGATGACATGGCACCATTAACTTTGGATTACTGTAGCTTAACAAACAGGGTGCTACCATTCTAAATCTCGTCCCGAGACTTAGGAGGTAGAAGAAACAAAGCAGGGTATTCATCATGAACACAATCCTCGCGTTCCCAAGTGGCTTCATCTTCAGAATGGTTTGACCACATGACTTTGAGGAACTTGATCACCTTCTGACGAGAGAGACGTTGAGTTGGGTCGAGAATGCAGACTGGATGCTCTTTATATGAGAGATCTAGTTGCAATTCTAGCGTTTCATGATCCATTCCTCGGATAGGGTCCTTGAAGCAGCAGCGGAGCTGTGACACATGGAAAACATCGTGAACCTAAGAAAGGTTCGATGGAAGTTCCAATTGATATGGCACTTTTCCACACCTTTCGAGAATGGTGAAATGACCAATATAGAGAGGACCTAGCTTGCCCTTGATCCCAAAGCAGTGTGCACCTTTCATCGGTGTGACTCAAAGATAAGCCTTTTCGGCAAGTTGATAGACCATATCTTTATGATGGCGGTCATACTGACTCTTCTGACGACACTGGGCAGTCTCCAGATTATCGCGAATAACACGGACTTATTCTTCGGCATGTTGGATAATATCCGGACCGAAGAGTGACCGTTCCCTAGTTTATGACAAATTTAGAGGAGTTCGGCACTTTCGTCCATATAACACTTTGTAGGGGGCCATCTTCAGACTAGCCTTATAGCTATTGTTATAAGAGAACTCAGCATACGTGAGAGATTCCTCCCATTTCTTGCCGAAGGAAATGACACAAGCTCAAAGAATGTCTTCGAGAACTTGGTTGACTCATTCAACTTGTCCCTGTGACGGAGGGTGAAAGGCAGTGCTGAAAGACAAATGAGTTCCCATAGCTTCCTGGAAACTTGCCCAGAATCATGAAGTGAATAAGCTACCACAGTCTGGGCTGATTACAAATGGGATACTGTGGAGAGAAACAATTTTGGACATATAGAGAGCTGTCAGCTAACTAGCAGTGATAGTTTCTTTGATGGCCAGAAAATGTGCAACTTTCAAAAGTCAGTCAATGACAACAAGAATAGCATCATTACTTTTCTGCATTTGGGAAAACTAGTGATAAATTCCATTTGAACATGGTCCCATTTCCATTCACGAATAGTAATAGGTTGCAAAGTTCTAGCAGGTCTATGATGTTCTGCTTTAATTTGACGCCAAACGTCACACTCAACAACATAGTGAGCAATGGCGCTTCATATTTGGCCACCAGAATCCCTGACAAATGTCTTGGTACATCTTTGTACTACAAGGATGAATAGGGAGAGGTGTATCATGAGCTTCTTTCATCACCTTCTGAGTCATATCCATGTTTTTCTCCTTACCTAGAACCACTAGGGACCTTTGAAGGACAAAGCACCATTACCATCAACAGTGAAGAATGAGGGCTTCCCTTCTGCAAGCTAGCATTTAATCTTCTCAACTTGAGAGTCATATCCATAAATTCTCTGGATGGAGTCCAGGAGATCTGGTTTGACAGCCAGGGTATTGAGGGAACCCCTGGAAACAACACGGAGATTCATCTTTCAAAATTCCTTGGGAGGGGGAGCGAGTGCACCCGGAGGAACAGTATGGAGGTTCGGCTTTCTGAATTCTTCACCAAGAAGGGGCTGAATCTTTCGAACCACGAGGTGGTTACAATAAGACTTGTGGCTCAAGGCGTCAACGATTAAGTTAGCCTTGCCTAGGATATAAGAAATACCCCAAGTAAAAATCTTCTATGGTCTCCATCTATCTCTGCTGACGAAGGTTCAAATCTGGCTGAGTAAACATATACTTCAGACTTTGGTGGTCGGTGAAGATCTCGCAGCAATTACCAAGAAGGTAATGTCGCCATTGGTTAAGTGCATATATGACTACATCAAGCTCGAGGTCATGAACTGCATAGTTCTCTTCGTGAGGGCGTAGCTGACGAGAGGCATAAGCAATCACTCTGCGCTCTTGCATTAGGACACAGCCTAACCCTAGACGTGAAGCATCATAGTAAATGACAAAATCCTTCTTAGAATCTGGGGGAGCAAGCACTGGGGCAGAAGTCAGCTTGTCTTTGAGCACCTGGAAACTTTCCTGACACTTTCTTGTCCATTCTAACTTGGCGCCTTTATGAAGCAGGTCAGCCAGGGGCTTGGCGATCTTGAAGAAGTTCTTGACGAATCGACAGCAGTAGCTGGCGAGCTCGAGAAAACTTCCGACTTGTTTGACATTCTTCGGAGGAGTCCAATCAATAATAGCCTAAACTCGCTCGGGGTTGATGGAAATACCATCCTTGGAGATGACATGCCCAAGGTAGGTTACTTTGGGAAACCAGAATTCACACTTGAAATACTTGGCATATAGTTGATGCTCTCGAAGCTTTTCTAGAACAAGTCGAAGATGTTCAACATGTTCTTCTTTGTTCTTGGAGTATACAAGAATAACATCAAGATAAACCATGACAAACTTGTCGAGGTATTCCATGAATATATAGTTCATCAGACGAGAGAATGTAGCTGGAGCATTGGTTAAACCAAAAGAAATAACGATGTACTCGTACGAACCATATCGAGTCACGAACGTTGTTTTCGGAATATCCTCTTCACGAACATAGATCTAGTGGTAACCCAACCTCAAGTCGAGTTTAGAGAACATTGATGAACCAGCCAGTTGATCATATAAATCATTGGTCCGAAGAAGCGGATATTTGTTTTGAATAGTTGCTTGGTTGATAGGACGGTAGTCTTGGACCAAACAGTTAGTTCCATCCTTCTTCTTGACAAAGATAGAAGGTGCTCCCCAAGCCGAGGAACTTGGACGAATGAATCCACTACAAAGAGATTTGTCGATTTCCTCTTTAAGTTCAAGGAGTTCATGAGGCAACATCTTGTAGGGTCGTTTGTCGATAGGAAGTGTGCCTGGTTTCAAGTTGATGATGAACTCGACAGCCCGAGCAGGAGGTATCCCTAGGAGTTCTTCTGGAAAGACATCTTGGAAGTCACAAATGACTTCAATGTGTTCAACTCCCTCAAGTGGTGATGTGTTCAGGGCATTCAAGGAATAAAGCAGTGCCTCCACATTTTGAACTAGACGAGAATGGTAGCTTACAATCTCATCCGAAGGGTGAAGGACAGGGACGGTTCTAGTGGAGCAAAAGATAGAAGAACTACGCTTCAACCAATCCATTCCCAGAATGAGGACTATATTGGAAGACTTCAACATAATGGAGGAGGCGTGAAATTCCAACCCTTCAATTTTAATGACGACATTGTGGCTAACCATGGTGGTTTGACATTGGCCCGCGGGGGTGTGTACCAATAGTAGAGTGCTCATACCTTTGTATTTAATGCCATGCTTGAATGCAAAATCTTGTGACATGAAAGAGTGCGATGATCATGTATGGAATAAAACAGAAGCTGGTACTTAATTAACAAGGAGAGTACTACCACGACCGGTTCTCCGGGCATAAATTTCCACAAAAGACCGTCATGCTCATCAGCCCTAGGATTACTGTTAGCTGATGAGGCTCCAACTTGATACAAAAAAATCCAAGCAGAATACAACATATGTAGAACCAGACCATTCTGGCCTGTGAGTACAACAAATGGTTTCTAGTGGTTGATGGCGGAAGCGGTTTGTGAAACATCAGTGTCTATGGGACTCCATTTCCCACGGGAACAGCTGACCAGGTTAACTCCTATCTTCGCGAGGTATTATCTCCATTGCGTGGGTTCCGGGGCTGACATCGCGTCGCTCCTCTCCGAGCAAGAAAATCTGGCCAAGACAATAGCCAGGGACAAGCCAGTTAGTACTTTGAATGTACTCGCAAACATTATGAACACAGGTATAATATAACAATGATGTGCTAAAAATATTTTATGCTCATGACGTCAGTCACAAACGATAAATGAAGCTCTGATATGTGCAAGCAAATTATTTATAAAGATACAATAACATGGTAGTATTAAAATTTATGAGAAACAAATAACAAGCAATGCCACAGTCGGGCGTCTGAGCGACACCACATAAAGGGCTTTAAAGGAAATGCTACAGTCGGGCGTCTGAGCGACACCACATAAAGGGCTTTAAAAGAAATGCCACAGTCGGGCGTCTGAGCGACACCACATAAAGGACTTTAAAAGAAATGCCACAGTCGGGCGTCGGAGCGACACCACATAAAGGGCTTTAAAAGAAACAATCATAGTGAATATCCCGGAGGTAGAACCATCCTTGAGATACT
>NC_041385.1:313261483-313307176 GCF_002162155.2 Triticum dicoccoides | reverse complement strand
ACAGTCGGGCGTCTGAGCGACACCACATAAAGGGCTTTAAAAGAAATGCCACAGTCGGGCGTCTGAGCGACACCACATAAAGGGCTTTAAAAGAAATGCCACAGTCGGGCGTCTGAGCGACACCACATAAAGGACTTTAAAAGAAATGCCACAGTCGGGCGTCGGAGCGACACCACATAAAGGGCTTTAAAAGAAACAATCATAGTGAATATCCCGGAGGTAGAACCATCCTTGAGATACTCGATAATAACAATAATATCACTGGTTAGTCAACAATAACAATCATAGTTATCACAAGTCACGAGTAGTAATTCCATTTCTGGTTAACCGTTTCACCTCCAAAGACCGACACAAAGACCGACACCTGACCCATCCCAGACTGTAATCCTTAACCATGGACACGGCTATTCGAATAGATTTATTCTCTGCAGAGGGTGTACTCTTTACCCACGAGTAACGGATTTCCTTAGTCCATCAGGACTAATTCCGTCTACGGTCTTTCTGTTGAAAACACACCTAACTTGCACACACCAGCTTAACTCACACGTGTCTGGAATCACCCACGACACCTGTTAAGGAACTCTAAGTGGGGAGGCCAGAACCTCGCGTAGCATGGGATCAAATTTATATCGCGCACTCTAAGGGGTGGCCTCCCCTCTCGGTCCCAACCGGAAACACCCATGCCCCCGGACCAGGTGGCTTGCCTACCAGCTACAACCGGTACCTTCCACCATGGCCTCTCTGTACGGTGTGTGCTAGAAAGAGGTTGACAACTTACTGAACCGTACTCTACTTGCTATAGAGACGAGTGGTAGCACGAAACAAGTATGGGGGTTACTGGCACAAGACTCAATCTACGGTCGACACAGGAGGTTTAAGTATTCCCTGCATGATTAGTATAACGAATATAATTCAACCAACAGAGTCACTGCTCATATCACCTTACCATGCCATACCAGACATAACCGTTCCGACGGAGACCGGCGACAAACTCATGCCTACCCAAGGCAGAGGTTTTTCCCGGGTTCCTGCCCGTATGCATGCAAGGCACATGAGGGTGAATATTATCACAAGTGTGTTCATTTCCAACAGCCTGGAAATCACTAATATGCACTCATGCATATGATCATACCACATGAAATAACGAGTCCTTTGAAATGCGGTGGTGTTATAAATGTATCCACGATCACACCAAAAAAAATATTATGCCGGGATTCAGAATGCTTGCCTTCAATGTGTGGGAAGGCAGTGTGCACTCCAAAACTTGAAATATTTCTCCTCCCTTCAAAAATCCTATTTAAAAATATATTTGAATTAACACACATTTCAAAAACAGTACAAAAAAAGTTGTTTGAAATTTTTTCAAATAAATCTTAAAATAAACTAGACCAAATTTGAGGAAGGTAGGAAAAAGAATCAACTCATTTGGAGTTATATTTAAAAAGTTATAGCCAGTCAAAGATTTGGTCAAATCTGTTTTTAAATAAAACAGAAAAGAAAACGTTTCGGAGGGGAATACGCTTTCGGAGCGGGGAAAACATACTGGGGAAAATACGCCTTCACTTAATCCCACGTGGACAGGCACGGGGTCGCTGCCAGTGGGTCCAGAGGGCCCACTGGTCAGGTTTGACCAGTCTTCTCCCTCCTCTTTCTCTGTCCCGAGTGGAGGCGGGACTCCGGCGATCGCCGCCGGCGATTGGCGGCTCCGTTCGAGAAACCGAAGTCATCCACGGGTTCAGGGGGTCGAGGCGGTCCCGCCGGTGGGTGTTACGGTCTTGGGAGTGGACGGGGTCGTCGGCGGTGAGCTTCGCGGCGGACGGAGAGCTTCGGGAGCAGAGTGGTT
Source organism: Triticum dicoccoides (assembly GCF_002162155.2). Classification (NCBI taxonomy): domain Eukaryota; kingdom Viridiplantae; phylum Streptophyta; class Magnoliopsida; order Poales; family Poaceae; genus Triticum; species Triticum dicoccoides. The sequence goes on along the minus strand of NC_041385.1, from coordinate 313,305,333 downwards.
TTGGGGCTACGGTGGTCCTCGATCAAAATCGAGTAGTGGGAATGGTTTACGGGAGGATGAGGGGGCTCTTGGTGGAGAGAACGGAGAGTGGGAGGCCCTGGTGGTGCCGAATTGGCCGGGGCAGTGGTGGCGGCTGCAGTTGCCGGAGGTGGGGAAGAAGACCTCCCCCGGCTCGGGGGCCTCCTTTTATAGCTCGTCGAGGTCGGTTCCGCGGCGGCCGGATAAGCTCTCCGGCGAACCGCCTCTCTGTAGCTTGCAGGGCAACGTGGCGTGGCTGGGGATGACGGCAGGAGCTAGTGGACGAGTGGGCACTACTCCAGGGGCGAGCTGGCGAGAGGAGGTGGCTTTGGCGGCACCGACATGGGCAGAGGCTGTCGGGCGGCGGCGGCGGCTAGCTCTTGGCTTGCCGGGCGTGGCGAGGGGCGGCTTGGCGCGTAGCGGTGAGAAGGGGGGTGCGTGGCAAGGTTCTGCAGTGTGGGACAAAACCGTGGGGGCCAGCATGTCGGCTCGGTGCGCGTGCGTGCCAAACGCACGCTCTTCTCGCGCTCTGGGCGTGCACGGGACGTGCTTGACGTAATGCCAGAGCATGCTAGAGGTCGCGGTCGAGGCTGGTAATTAACAGACCCAGGTTAGGAGTAACGGGGAGTCTAGTGGACATGCTAGTTTGATCAGAGGTGCAAGTTCACAGTGCAATGCCACAACTCATGTCAAAACTGGTCATGCACTCCGGGTGTTTGACAAAATGCCAAGGGCACTTAGGCAAGTCTTGGAGTGGCCAAAAACTCCAGATGGAAGTCTCTTTAGATGTAAGAGAGAGTGGTGAGGTTAGTTGGCCAAAAGCAGAAACTTGCTAGTGTAAGTTTAACAAAACTTCAATTCTGGACAGGAAATAAATAGCATTATTTCATGAACCAAAAATGATCCAAATGGTGCATGCTCCTGGACTTAAGGGTTTAACATGGAGGACTACAAGTAGGAGAAATAATCAAGGGTTAAAGAGCAAGTAAAAATATGGTTGCTGTACAAATCCTCAAATTGGACCAGAATGGAAAAGAGGTTGATTCACTCAAAATTTTCAAAGAACAGCACTAGGTTTTTGCACAAAGTGGAATCTTAGGCCATTACCATCATCCCATAATTTTGGTGGAGGCCAGGAAGAAATATTTAAATGGGTTGTAGTGCAAAATGCACTCTGGACCAGAGAACAAAATTTGCTGTAGAGCTCAAAATATTTCATGAATGAAATATATTTTTGCATAATAGTGATTTAAAAGCATCACATGACATCTCCAAATTTTTGTGGGAATTTTAAGTGAATCTATCAAATGGTTGTAGTTCAAATATGGCCATTTAACCTTGAAAATCCATTTTCAAGAAAATAAAGATCAAGCAACTTAATTATTTAATTAGTTACACTGATAGAAGGAAAGTTTTTCTTGAGAGGTTAAACAAGTCCAATGACATATTTGAAAAGTTTTCTTTTTGGGAAAAACTCATCATAACAGGGAAGGAAATGATTTAAAAATCAAAATGGAGCTCAGAAATCCAAAGTTTTAATTCCTGGCAAAAATTTTAATTCATTAAAACAAGGTCAAATTTTTGGGGTGTCACAATACTATCCCCCTTAAGAAAAATCTCATCCTCGAGATTTGCTAAAAGCCGTGTTAAGAAAATAATTACGCAATAAAGATGTGGCTACAGTGAGAGGGCAATAAGTGGTGAAAAACCACGGTGTGAAAACTGGTGCTGCGTGGAAGAGTCTACGGTTCGGGACAAAATCGTGAGATTTCAACGCTGGATATAAATTTAGAATAACTCCTAAATTTAAATATACGCTGGTCGTACCCGAGAGCACAGTGGTCCCTCTGGCTGACAGGTGGACCCGGGGTCCACTGTCAGTCTCCTCTTCTCCCTCTGGTTCTTCCTTCTACCTCCTCTCTCCCGCATGCTTTCTCCACCGGCGATGCCTAATGCGTAGGGCATCTAGGCCGTACCGTGGTAGTGCGCAGCGTGCTAGCCGCCGGTGCAGCGTGCACTCACCTCGCGGGCCAGCGCTGTCAGGACCCCGACTCAATGCCACACCGATCTAGCATGTAACACATCATATCACTTTGCGGCCTCACGCTCGGTATTCCCACGGGTGCCATCTTACCTGGCCCGGGACCGTTTGCGCCTTTTGGCTCACGTATATGATAGTGTCGCTAGCATCCATATGATAAGGAGCCCGGGCTGACATGGCTAGTCGTAAACCCAAAGTGGCACAAACTTACAGGGACAGGCATCCATGACCCAGCATCGAATGTGTCGGTCATCAGCGGGTGAATCCAGGCTGTAGCACTGGGCTAGCAGGACTCCGGTGAACCGGGCTGTAGCGGGCTAACAGGACTCCGGTATTCATCGCGTGACATTTCCCTGAAGGGACAAACATAGGAATGAAGAAGGACACATGCCGGCCAGCCTAAATGTTCCGGAGCAGTAGCAAGCTACCATGGCTCGGTGGAAACACTAGGAGACATTTCCCGGTAAGAGAGGCTACTAAAGATAAACAACTAGATAGTCAGATCCCACACATACCAAGCATTTCAACAACATACACACAATATGCTCGATATGTGCGAATACAACATGGCATCACAACATGACTCTACGACTCAAGTATTTATTCAATAGGCTCCGAAGAGCGGGATATTACAAACATGGGTCTCATGACCCAACACTCAGAGCATACAAATCAAAGCACAAGCGGAAGCTTAACATGTCTGAGTACAGACAACTATAAATGAAAAAAGCTGAAAAGCCTGACTATCTACCAGATCCTGCTGAGGGCACAAGATCGTAGCTGAGGTAACAAGCTAAACGTCGAAGTCCAAGCGGAACTACTAGTGAAACTGAAGTCTCTCTGCAAAAACATAAAATAGGCAAACGTGAGTACAAATGTACCCAGCAAGACTTACATCAGAACTAACTACATATGCATCATTATCAACAAGGGGATGGTGGGGTTTGACTGCAGCAAGCCAGCTTTGACTCGGTGGCTATCCTGAACTACGACTGCAATGTAACTCTTTTGAGGTGGCGCACACGAGTCCACATATTCACCATATCAATACACCACTATGGAACCGCTCCCGTCTCCCTACGAGAACGCCATCCATAGCACTCACGCTTATCTTGCGTATTTTAGAGTATCCACTTTCACTTGTCTATGAACTATGCAAGGGGTCCAAGTTTCCATATCCGAGGAATCCGGCTATTCGAATAGATAATGATAACCCTGCAGGGGTGTACTTCTTCACACGCGCTTTCGCCACTTATCGCCATGTACACGTCATGTACCTCGGCAACCTTCAAGCGGAAGCCGGAGGAGGGAGTCGGCCACGACCTGACTAACCGCACAAGTCTCTAGTCCAGGTTTATCGCCTATACGGGTTCCATCCGCAAGGAGATCCGGCCGGGGTGTCGCTCACAGCCCCAAATGATGTGAGCAGGGTTCCCAAGCCCACCTCGACGGGTGGATCTATGCTTGGTACACCGTGCCACTGTGCCTAGTCTGTCCCAAGCCCACCTGTACCGGGTGCCACTTGGTAGACTACTAACACTACCTACAAACACCAGAAACTAGTTGCAACTCCTGGACAGAGATCGAGTTGATTAATAAGTCGAGAGAGCTTGGAGCGCCCGGAGCCCAATGTGTGGTAGTAACTGATCATGGATCACAAATACAGAACTCAGTTCCTGAGGACGGCTACAATGAGACAACCCACCATGTACTCCTACATGGCCTCTCACCGCTACCTTTACCAAATCGTGTTCACACACTTAGCTCTCAATGGTAGGACATGTTCACACACCTCTGATTCATCCCCGATGAATCAGACCTGACTCAACTCTAAGCAGTAGCAGGCATGACAACAAGCATGAATGAGTAGGCACAACAGGGCTCAAACAACTCCTACTCATGCTAGTGGGTTTCATCTATTTACTGTGGCAATGACAGGTCATGCAAAGGATAAAGGGGTTCAGCTACCGCAGCAAGTAACAGATGAATCGGTGTTGTCCTAATGCATTAAAAGAGAGCAGGAGCGAGAGAGTAGGATTGTATCGGAATGAACAAGGGGGTTTTGCTTGCCTGGCACTTCTGAAGATAATATAGCTCTTCATCGGTGTCATCGATCACATCGTCGGTATCACGTCTATCGAGAGGGGGCAAGTTCCGGCAACACAGAAGGAAACATAATCAATGCAATGCGCAATATGATGCATGCTCATGACATGGCAATATGCTGTGGTTTGAGCTAATGCAACTAGCAACCAGATTAAATGAAGTTGGTTTGAATCAAAGATTCAAATTCAAACTCCATATGTGATTATTTTAATGCCATTTAATTGAATTGTCCTAAACAGTAGTCATAAGTTGTTCTAACATGCATGAAAATGGTACAGATGGATAGATTGGATTTTTCTGATCATTTTTCATATATAAATTATTTCATTTGGAGTTACGGTTGAATTTCTATGATTTATTGAAGATTTAGCTATTTTTGGAATTTCCTGATTATTTATAAAATAAACTAAATTCCAGAAAAGGAATATTGCGTCAGCATGACGCCGGGGTGACGTCAGCCGGTCAAAGGCGTTGACCAGGTCAAACCTGACCAGTGGGGTCCACTGGTCAGTGACCCAGTCAACTAACCAAGTTAGTTATCCCTAACTAACTGGATTGGGCCCACTGGTCAGCGACTAACCTAAATATGATTAGCCCTAACTAACTTAGTTAGTCGGGCGGGGCCCGCATGTCAGTGGCTTATCTAATTAGCTAAGTTAATTAACACTAACTAACCTAACACTAATCAAGCAGGCGCCTGGGCCCACACGTCAGGGGAGGTCAAACCCCGGGCCGATCAGGTCAAACCTGCCGGCGACTTGTCGCCGGCGACGACAGAAACGGCGGGGCGGCTCGGGATTGCGATACAGGGAACCATTTTGCTCGGGGTTTGCGGCTACAGCGAGCTGGAAGACTCGCGCATCTAGTGGTGGTGGAGGCAGCAGCTGCGGTGGTCGAAATCGACGGCGGCGACCAAATCGGCGGCGGCCGGAGTTCGGGTGCAGGCGGTGGCGATGCTACGGAGCACTAGAGGAGAAACCGGAGGGTGCTACGTGCTCCTAGGGGTTCGCTGAGCACGCTGACGAGCTCCGTTGCGAGCTTGCGCGGCTGTGGCCACGGCTATGCCATGGCCGGCGGCGAGATGCTGCGGTCATGGTTGGGGATCGGGGCTAGATCACGCGAGGGACGACGGGGAAAGGGGGAATCGGGTTAAAGGCTCACCTTGGAGCTGCAGGGATGATTAGTGGGCTCGGGGGCGCGCCGGAGTGGCCGAATCGACGGAGGCGTTCGGCGGCCGTGGTCGGAGAAGAAGGCCGCAAGCGTCGTGTTGGGGCCGTCCTGGCTCGTGTAGCTCGGAGAGGAGGGAGAGTAGGTGGCGGTGGTGCCTCTGAGGGCATCGGCGGGGCGACGCAGTGGCTGTGGCCACGGCGGCAACGAACGGCGGCGGCGGGTGTGTTTGGTCGCGGGAGGGAGAGAGAGCAGAGGGGGATAGGGACGGAGGGAGAAGTGGACGTGGCGCCAGGGAGGTGGGTGGCATCTCCAGGGGGTCGGGGAAGCGAGCAGAGAGGCATGAGGAGGTGGAAGCAGGAGGTGGAGTTCGGCCGCGCGCGCGTCGACACGCCGACGTCCTTCTGGCGAGGGAGGAAGACGACAGGGGGGGGGGGAAGCGGCGGTGGGCTGGGCCGGTCAAGCTGGGCCGGCTGGGCTGCCAGGTGAGCAACAGGTAGGTCTTCTGCTCTTTTTTTAATTTTTCTTCTGTTTTGTTTAATTTACTTCCTTTTGCCACTGTTTCTAAATAAAACAAATTCAAAGACAGTGACAAAATTCCCCTGAACATTTTATTTAGCACAATGGAATTATACCAAAGCACATAAAAATGTTTCAGTTATTTGAACATATATTCAGTAATATTTGGATATAAGTTCAAATTCAAAATAGTATTGATTTAAATTCAAAGTCCCAAAACAATTCCTTAAAAATGTTCCTAAATTTTGGTTTGATATATAGCTCTTGCCAAAATTCTCAAACATTGCAAAAGGACATCTTGGAACATAGAATGAGATTTCTAGGGATCTTTGCCCTGCTTTTAATTAAGTTTTTGAGGCTTTCAAAATTCCTCAATTCAAGTTTCAAAAATATAGACATGATGCACACATGAAGCTAGCCTAGAGCACTACCAGCAGCTAGGGATGTGACAACTCACCCCCACTAAACAAGAATCTCGTCTCGAGATTCAAGCGTAGGGTAAGATGAAGGGGAAACGCAAACTAGTATAATCTTCACGATCCAGGGTGCACTTCATACAAGCGTTGATTCGATCACCATCTTTGTCCCATCGTCTTGCTCTGAGAACTCCAACTAGCATGACAGCAAGAGGAAAAGGACAACTCCAGAAGAATCGATCTTCTCGAAGATCAATCAACTTAGGATCAGCTCACAAAGTGAGTCATAGCAACATCTCTTGAGCTGAGACACGAAGCATACATCTGAAGAAATGGAGTGAGACAGATGACGAGGGCTTGCTAGGTAGACAACAATTCCAGACTTAAGAATGTGGTGATCGGTTGTCAACGTAGCGAGGAGTTGAGTTGCCATGATACCACGACGAAACATCCTGGAGGAGGGTGATTCGTAGATTATTACCTTAAGTGGCAAAAAGAATTACCTTTGATATAGAGATCATTGAAACTCTTTATACCAGCCTAAGGAAAATCTCGAGCGATCGTTTGGAGGGGTTCGGTAGAATGGCATACTCGGACTTGGATGATGTGGATTACCTTGTTGAAGACAACGTAATGGATGAATTTGCTTACCACCGGAAATGGAAGAGACCCATGGTAGAATGGCACATTGGTGGTGCAAGCTGGGAACAAAATGCAAATGCTGGGAATGATTCTGGTAAGTGGGGAAGAACCCAGCAATAGAGAGTGAATTCGCTGTTTGAAAAGATCATAGCATTGCCGAGGAAACTGAGAGGAATCCCAGTTAGTGCCGATGATAATACGTAGCGCTTGTGCGTGCTCTCAAGAACTTGAGCATTTCCACAATCATCAAGGTTTTATCAATATTTGTGTCAAGGATCCTGGCAACCAACTTGCTACCATGATGAATGATGATGGATGATGTAGATGCAAAGGAAGATAACACTTTCTCAGATTTCACCCTTGGCGGGGCCAAGGAAATAAAATCTGGATGATCGACCGAGAGACATTTAGCACTCCACTTCTAATGTTCTCCTTGATGTGCTAGTGTATCCCATTCATAAGGTTTGATATCTAGAACATCAAGTAAGGTCGGACTTCGGGAACACAAAAATCATAAGGCACAACTAGGGAGTAAATCCTACGAAGTCCTTATGGGAAGGTGGCCAACTTCTTCAATCAAGATACTACAATAATAGGTCTTCCGGCGGGGTGTGTTGGCCATGACATACACTTTACCGGTTATCGAGGGACCAGTATTATAGTTCTTGGGAAATGTTCCAACCATCATATCTGCCTGAGATTCAGATCTGGTCGGTGTCAAGATATTCCAGACTCATCGAGTCTAGGAAGAAAAATGAAAGTTTGCAACACAAATCGACGAGATGACGTTGCGAGATTCTCGGAAAATGAACTACGATAGCAAGCTCCAAAACATGAGCTGGTTCTGCTACACACATGTGAACACGCTGTCCTAGACAAACATGATCACATGGTAGTCTTACAATAAAACACTACCGAGTTCTGGTAGGGAACCATCATTGAGGATATAGGAATCTTGTGCACGAACTAGTATTTGCACAGCAACTCCTTTTCCTTGAACAAATCAATTAGTGGCTTGGTGTGCTAGGGATACATATAGAATGAAGGTTGCAAATCTCCAAACCACAGAATACTTCGCACATGTGTATGATTGACTTGGGATGATTCCAGAGGAAGCAAAACTAACTTTCTCAAATTCACGGCGGCAACTTTCACCAAATGCGCGTGTATAAGAGGAGGTCACTCCTTTCATCAAACAAATACTTCATGAGCTAGCATGAAGAAAATGCTTTCAAAAGTTTCCAACACTAGCTTATTGTCCAACAAGATCTTGGAGAAGATAAAATGATGTTGATGGGCTCAACAACAAATCATCGAGATTTCCATGAGGATGGAATTCCACGACTTGGTGAACAAGGTGATAGCATTGGTCAGACCCAAAAGATATAATGGTGTATGCTCGAGGAATCAACCATGAGTAAGACAACATTACGAATATCGTTGGTTCTGGTCTGATTTGATGATAGCCCACACTCAAACCAAAGTTTTGGTTAGGACGATAGGTCCAGCAATTGATCGCGAAGATCAATCAATGAAGATATCATCTTTCTTAAACACACACACACACACACACACTCAAAGATATCCCTTTGGAATGAACTAAGTCAAACAAACTATTATCTTCCAAATCTCCAAGTTGTTGTTTAGCTTAACCAACTAGCTCAGGGGTATCCAACACGGATTCTTGGAGAAAGGGTGGTTTACAGGAATAAACCAACTTGATCACGAACTCAACATAGCGGTCAGGTGACAACCTGGTGATACTACCAAGAAGATATTCGGAAAATCACGAACCACCGATATGTTACTAAGCTCAAGAACAACCTTGCTTTTCAGGGCAAGACGATATGATCAAATGAGCGAGGACTTAACAAAATCCTAACTCATCAATCGAGGAGTGCACCAGGAAAGTGGACTAGGTAGCACGATCAACCTTAGGGTGATGATTCAATAATCAACTCGCTAAGGATGAGGTTATTGTCCATTTAACTACCAAGCAGCGGAGTTGCTAGGAGTATTGATTTCACACACCACGATTCACTTGTCGGCATTCCGGTTATAATAACACGGAAACCGAGAAATTATCAATGATGATAAGAAGTATTACTGCGTCAAGAATTCATAAGATGGTGTGCAATTCCCATGATATTCCTGATATAAAGATGGTAATACTTCAAGGTAGAACAGACCAGAAGCTGGATTGGCATTTTGATATGCGGAATACAATTGCTTTGACCCAATCCTAGATATGGATGAGGTTCTGGAGTTTGTTTCTCCTATTCATTCTGAAATAGAATGGCCTGGCGGACCACAAGGGTAATAGGCATCGATAACACGAATGCATAACCAGTCCTGACTATCAATTGACAACCGAGGTCAGAAGACAACTAAAGAGAGGGACAACTCAAAGGAACTTATATCTTTCTGAGTTGTGGATGCATAGATTAGTATGTCGAGCAAATCTCAACATGTTTCTTCCGGATAACCTATGCCGAAAAGTTGAACTGGCAGAGTCACAATATAGAATGAAGAACCCATCGAGAGCACTCCTGTTGTGATCTTTTGATCCAACAAACTTCTGCCGTAAGTGGTTCATGGTATTAGGAAGAAGGATATACCACGGACCTCGAGGACTAATGCAAAGGTTACTAATAATCTAAAGGAACTAGCAACACTATCACCATGAAGTAAGTAGGGTGAACCTTGGTTCGAGAACCCAGGAATAGAATACCTACTACTAACTGGCATCACGGAATGCTTTCGAGAATGATAGCCAGAATCATCACACTGGGAACACAAGGCATGACTGGATTACTAGGTGATACTCTAGACACCTAGGGTCATAATAATAACTCCAACATATATGTCAAGGTAACAGAGTACCTCAACTCACTGATTAGTGTGGTTAATCTGGCCCAAAAGGACATCAGGAACGGAAGGAAGGGATTTGCAAATGCATCCGACTATTTAGAAACCTGGGATGACTCGGACAGCATAACGGCTGTAAATGCTCGAACAGATTTGAGACATGCTACAAAATGGTGGCATAACCACTTGATCAACATAATATCAAGGTTTGGAGATCAACAGTTAACATACAGAAGTAGAAGGAACTGAACTGAGACTTAAATCCAACAATCTTATAAGTCTACGGATTAGTAACACGTGATCCTGATAGAAAGAAGAGATAGCCTAGTTCTTAATCCCCATAGGAAAGATAAGATGACTCAGATCAGAAGGGCATGAGGTATAAGGAGTAAAAAGAGCCATACGTTCTATCCCACAATCAATTCCCTTATATAACTAAAGAATTTCTAGACTCAACTTCGACCAGTTTGGCTTGGTAATCCTACAGGCAGTCAAGCTCTGATACCAATGCTGTCAGGACCCCGACTCAATGCCACACCGATCTAGCATGTAACACATCATATCACTTTGCGGCCTCACGCTCGGTATTCCCACGGGTGCCACCTTACCTGGCCCGGGACCGTTTGCGCCTTTTGGCTCATGTATATGATAGTGTCGCTAGCATCCATATGATAAGGAGCCCGGGCTGACATGGCTAGTCGTAAACCCAAAGTGGCACAAACTTACAGGGACAGGCATCCATGACCCAGCATCGAACGTGTCGGTTATCAGCGGGTGAATCCAGGCTGTAGCACTGGGCTAGCAGGACTCTGGTGAACCGGGCTGTAGCGGGCTAACAGGACTCCGGTATTCATCGCGTGACATTTCCCCGAAGGGATAGACACAGGAACGAAGAAGGACACATGCCGGCCAGCCTAAATGTTCCGGAGCAGTAGCAAGCTACCATGGCTCGGTGGAAACACTAGGAGACATTTCCCGGTAAGAGAGGCTACTAAAGATAAACAACTAGATAGTCAGATCCCACACATACCAAGCATTTCAACAACATACACACAATATGCTCGATATGTGCGAATACAACATGGCATCACAACATGACTCTACGACTCAAGTATTTATTCAATAGGCTCCGAAGAGCGGGATATTACAAACATGGGTCTCATGACCCAACACTCAGAGCATACAAATCAAAGCACAAGCGGAAGCTTAACATGTCTGAGTACAGACAACTATAAATGAAAAAAGCTGAAAAGCCTGACTATCTACCAGATCCTGCTGAGGGCACAAGATCGTAGCTGAGGTAACAAGCTAAACGTCGAAGTCCAAGCGGAACTACTAGTGAGACTGAAGTCTCTCTGCAAAAACATAAAATAGGCAAACGTGAGTACAAATGTACCCAGCAAGACTTACATCAGAACTAACTACATATGCATCATTATCAACAAGGGGATGGTGGGGTTTGACTGCAGCAAGCCAGCTTTGACTCGGTGGCTATCCTGAACTATGACTGCAATGTAACTCTTTTGAGGTGGCGCACACGAGTCCACATATTCACCATATCAATACACCACTATGGAACCGCTCCCGTTTCCCTATGAGAACGCCATCCATAGCACTCACGCTTATCTTGCGTATTTTAGAGTATCCACTTTCACTTGTCTATGAACTATGCAAGGGGTCCAAGTTTCCATATCCGAGGAATCCGGCTATTCGAATAGATAATGATAACCCTGCAGGGGTGTACTTCTTCACACGCGCTTTCGCCACTTATCGCCCTGTACACGTCATGTACCTCGGCAACCTTCAAGCGGAAGCCGGGCGAGGGAGTCGGCCACGACCTGACTAACCGAACAAGTCTCTAGTCCAGGTTTATCGCCTATTCGGGTTCCATCCGCAAGGAGATCCGGCCGGGGTGTCGCTCACGGCCCCAAACGATGTGAGCAGGGTTCCCAAGCCCACCTCGACGGGTGGATCTACGCTTGGTACACCGTGCCACTGTGCCTAGTCTGTCCCAAGCCCACCTGTACCGGGTGCCACTTGGTAGACTACTAACACTACCTACAAACACCAGAAACTAGTTGCAACTCCTGGACAGAGATCGAGTTGATTAATAAGTCGAGAGAGCTTGGAGCGCCCGGAGCCCAATGTGTGGTAGTAACTGATCATGGATCACAAACACAGAACTCAGTTCCTGAGGACGGCTGCAATGAGACAACCCACCATGTACTCCTACATGGCCTCTCACCGCTACCTTTACCAAATCGTGTTCACACACTTAGCTCTCAATGGTAGGACATGTTCACACACCTCTGATTCATCCCCGATGAATCAGACCTGACTCAACTCTAAGAAGTAGCAGGCATGACAACAAGCATGAATGAGTAGGCACAACAGGGCTCAAACAACTCCTACTCATGCTAGTGGGTTTCATCTATTTACTGTGGCAATGACAGGTCATGCAAAGGATAAAGGGGTTCAGCTACCGCAGCAAGTAACAGATGAATCGGTGTTGTCCTAATGCATTAAAAGAGAGCAGGAGCGAGAGAGTAGGATTGTATCGGAATGAACAAGGGGGTTTTGCTTGCCTGGCACTTCTGAAGATAATATAGCTCTTCATCGGTGTCATCGATCACATCGTCGGTATCACGTCTATCGAGAGGGGGCAAGTTCCGACAACACAGAAGGAAACATAATCAATGCAATGTGCAATATGATGCATGCTCATGACATGGCAATATGCTGTGGTTTGAGCTAATGCAACTAGCAACCAGATTAAATGAAGTTGGTTTGAATCAAAGATTCAAATTCAAACTCCATATGTGATTATTTTAATGCCATTTAATTGAATTGTCCTAAACAGTAGTCATAAGTTGTTCTAACATGCATGAAAATGGTACATGCGGATAGATTTGGATTTTTCTGATCATTTTTCATATATAAATTATTTCATTTGGAGTTACGGTTGAATTTTTATGATTTATTGAAGATTTAGCTATTTTTGGAATTTCCTGATTATTTATAAAATAAACTAAATTCCAGAAAAGGAATATTGCGTCAGCATGACGCCGGGGTGACGTTAGCCGGTCAAAGGCATCGACTAGGTCAAACCTGACCAGTGGGGTCCACTGGTCAGTGACCCAGTCAACTAACCAAGTTAGTTAGCCCTAACTAACTGGATTGGGCCCACTGGTCAGTGACTAACCTAAATATGATTAGCCCTAACTAACTTAGTTAGCCGGGCGGGGCCCGCTTGTCAGTGGCTTATCTAATTAGCTAAGTTAATTAACACTAACTAACCTAACACTAATCAAGCAGGCGCCTGGGCCGAGACGTCAGGGGAGGTCAAACCCCGGGCCGATCAGGTCAAACCTGCCGGCGACTTGTCACCGGCGACGACATAAACGGCGGGGCGGCTCGGGATTGCGATACAGGGAACCATTTTGCTCGGGGTTTGCGGCTACAGCGAGCTGGAAGACTCGCGCATCTAGTGGTGGTGGAGGCAGTAGCTGCGGTGGTCGGAATCGACGGCGGCGACCAAATCGGCGGCGGCCGGAGTTCGGGTGCAGGCGGTGGCGATGCTACGGAGCACTAGAGGAGAAACCGGAGGGTGCTACGTGCTCCTGGGGGTTCGCTGAGCATGCTGACGAGCTCCGTTGCGAGCTTGCGCGGCTGTGGCCACGGCTATGCCATGGCCGGCGGCGAGATGCTGCGGTCATGGTTGGGGATCGGGGCTAGATCACGCGAGGGACGACGGGGAAAGGGGGAATCGGGTTAAAGGCTCACCGCGGAGCTGCAGGGATGGTTAGTGGGCTCGGGGGCGCGCCGGAGTGGCCGAATCGACGGAGGTGTTCGGCGGCCGTGGTCGAAGAAGAAGGCCGCAAGCGTCGTGTTGGGGCCGTCCTGGCTCGTGTAGCTCGGAGAGGAGGGAGAGTAGGTGGCGGCGGCGCCTCTGAGGGCATCGGCGGGGCGACGCAGTGGCTGTGGCCACGGCGGCAACGAACGGCGGCGGCGGGTGTGTTCGGTCGCGGGAGGGAGAGAGAGCAGAGGGGGATAGGGACGGAGGGAGAAGTCGACGTGGCGCCAGGGAGGTGGGTGGCATCTCCAGGGGGTCGGGGAAGCGAGCAGAGAGGCAGGAGGAGGTGGAAGCAGGAGGTGGAGTTCGGCCGCGCGCGCGTCGACACGCCGACGTCCTTCTGGCGAGGGAGGAAGACAACAGGGGGGGGGGAAGCGGCAGTGGGCTGGGCCGGTCAAGCTGGGCCGGCTGGGCTGCCAGGTGAGCAACAGGTAGGTCTTCTGCTCTTTTTTTAATTTTTCTTCTATTTTGTTTAATTTACTTCCTTTTGCCACTGTTTCTAAATAAAACAAATTCAAAGACAGTGACAAAATTTCCCTGAACATTTTATTTAGCACAATGGAATTATACCAAAGCACATAAAAATGTTTCAGTTATTTGAACATATATTCAGTAATATTTGGATATAAGTTCAAATTCAAAATAGTATTGATTTAAATTCAAAGTCCCAAAACAATTCCTTAAAAATGTTCCTAAATTTTGGTTTGATATATAGCTCTTGCTAAAATTCTCAAGCATTGCAAAAGGACATCTTCGAACATAGAATGAGATTTCTAGGGATCTTTGCCCTGCTTTTAATTAAGTTTTTGAGGCTCTCAAAATTCCTCAATTCAAGTTTCAAAAATATAGACATGATGCACACATGAAGCTAGCCTAGTGCACTACCAGCAGCTAGGGATGTGACAAGCGCGCTGTCGGCACTGCTCGCGGATTCGATTCCGAACACCGGCGATCGGCGACGAGCGGCATTGGTGGACTTCGCCCACCGTACACCGAGCTCGAGCTATAAAACGGCCGGGGTGCCTCTCTCTTCTTCCTTGCACCTGGCCTCACTTCTCCTCCTCCTCCCTCCATTACTGCTTACCAGAGCTCGGGCGAGGCTCTAATGGCGGAGGCGATGCCGGACTGGTTCGTGATCCTGATATGCGGAGGGCTGGCGACACTGCTGGGGCTCTCTGTGCTCCTGTGCGCGATGATCTTCGACGAGTATCGCGACGCTGCGGCTCGGGTGTTGGCTCTCCGCGGTGGTGGTGATCATGAGGAGTAGATGGAGGTGTGCCGGGTGCTAACTGTCGTTAGGGGGGTGATTAGCTGGATGTAACACCGTTGCAAGGTTTTGCAAGTAGTGTATGTGTTTGAAAGATTATGGTTGTGAGTCTGCTGCGTGGTGCTGTGTGAAATTAATTAATCCACATCGTGAGAAGGGGCAGGTGTAGCAACTCAGGGAAAAGAAATCTCACTCCAGGATTTTGCGAGGGAAAAACAGTTAATTTAAAGCAGCATAAACCACAACAAAAACTACACACATTAGTAGAAGCCAAATAATTGACTCGTCGTACAAACTCAGGGTATCACGCATTAGTCACACACATAAATAAATGTTGCAAAGAACAAATACAGTAGTGACGTCTAAAATGAAAACGGTAACTGGACGGGGTCCTGATAAAATGTCTCTGGCAAAGGGATACACTCCTCTTCTATCGGAGGCAGTGGATTGACCAGTCGATGTATGCGTCTCTCCGGGTCGGGTCTCAGTGGTCTGCCGATGGAAATCGGAGGATTTAAATCTGCGAGGCTCTGGAGATAATCCATCACTCGCTGGTTCAAATGCTCTTGAGCAATGATGTACTAGATAAGGTTGGCCAGAACTGGGTCTCTCTCAATACGTCCACCGGGAAAAGATGTTACTTCTCCGGGTGCTGCACGGCTCGGAAAGTAATAATATCCCCGTTCGCGGGCATAGGGTACTGCGGATCAAAGACGAGCAATCGCTTCTTTCGCAGCAGCTTCTATGGCCAGGTGTGGGGTTGGCATAGATTTCCCCATGAAGGAAACTTCCGTTGGATCTTGATTGGAGTCTACGGGAGGGATATGTACTGCTGCCCAATATTCCGAGGTGGATGGGCTGATCCTTGATTTGAACAGCTCGTACTGAGGTGGCTGGGTAGAACCCATGGTACTACGGGTAAAATCCCACAATATTTTGACAAAGCTACCTGGGGTTGCATCTGGGGTTCTCAGATGAATGCTGGGGCTCGGCATGACTGGAAAAAGTGTGAGTGTGGTGCACAAAGTGAGGGTTGCTGGGTAAGGTCACAAGGTGTCCTTTATATAGGAATGGAGCTGGATTCGTTTTACCGTGGTGAAAGGTAATAAATTTGCCAGCTTAGCTCCAAAGGTCGGGTCAGTGTCAGAGATACACATATCTCATAAAGAGATGTGTTACTGTAGTTGTCGTCGGGTTGGTTTTGGTAGTTGTGCCCAGAAAAATATGCAGCTATGCGCTGACCAAATATGCAAGGCTACTATTAAAACAGAGGCACAATGACAGGCTGCGTTAATGCACACGGTCGTATGATTAGAAAGCGAGGATACACTGAAACTCGGTACTACTCATACGGCTTAGTCTACCTCGTTTATGTCTAAACGGGCACGCCTGGTGGATGTCGAGGCTTCTCCATGTGTCTCTCTGCCGGGATTAGTCGGAGATGGCGGAGGAACTGCAGGGTCGGGGTAGTGAGGATGACCATCGCGGGGATTGTTGGCCACAACCCCGTTGGAGTGTGCTCCCAATATGCGACGAAGCACCTCTGGGGTTATCGCAGCACCTTGGCCGATGGCTGGGGCAGATCTCGGGGTCTCGATCGGTTGTCCAAACAGCACGACTGGGTTGTCGGCGTTGGGCTCATTTTCTCCTCTCGCCGGGGCTCGACGAACCAGCTCTCCACGAGCTGCGATTAGATCAATAGTGATCTGGTCGAACAGTGCCTCTAGTGCACTTACATAGCGCACTAGGTGTAATAATGCGGGGTACGTCTCGTGATCTCCGTTGGCAACTTGGGGTGGTCTACCATACCCTTCACGTCTGGGGTAGTAGTGGAACGAGCGACAGTTAACTCTGGGCGACAAGTGCCTGAGATGAACTATAGCCTCTCGAGCGGCTAGCTGGATGGCTTGTGGCTCAAAGGAAGTTGTCCTTCCGGTGAACCTGTAGGGGCGCTCGGGTGCTAGACCCCTACCATAGATGTGCACAATGGCCCAGAATTGACGGTCTTCACCGCTTATGGGTCCTTGATACACAACATATTCTGGTGGCTCTTCTAACGCGTAGGCACGACGGGTGAGGTTTGCGAGGATGGTCACAAAACCTCCAAGGTTGGTTGCTGTGGTTTCGTTGTGTACTATAGGTCCAGGCATTGTGGCTCGGTTTGGGGTAGCGGCTGTGCGGTGCTGTGTTGGGGCTAGTGTGCCCTTTTTATAGGAAAAAGGGGGCGGAGTCTTCCTTCGCATGCTTGCGAGAAAGGACTATTTAGGGGCCGGTCACTGGCGCATGAGTGACAGGTTAGGTTGATAGGTTGGGCACCGACTGCCAAAAGGTGTTGGGTCACTGTGTGGCTATCTTGCACGAGAAGCTTGGCTGGGGTTTGGTTATGGTCTGGTGGGTTGGTTTGCCTAAGTTTATTGACCTGGCTAAGATAGGATTAGCCAATGGTCAGCCTGGCTCTGATACCAAGTCTGCCACGACCGGTTCTCCGGACATAAATTTCCAGAAAAGACCGTCGTGCTCATCAGCCCCAGGATTACTGTTAGCTGATGAGGCTCCAACTTGATACAAAAAAATCCAAGCAGAATACAACATATGTAGAACTAGACCATTCTGGCCTGTGAGTACAACAAATGGTTTCTAGTGGTTGATGGCGGAAGCGGTTTGTGAAACATCAGTGTCTATGGGACTCCATTTCCCACGGGAACAGCTGACCAGGTTAACTCCTATCTTCGTGAGGTACTATCTCCATTGTGTGGGTTCCGGGGCTGACATCGCGTCGCTCCTCTCCGAGCAAGAAAATCTGGCCAAGACAATAGCCAGGGACAAGCCAGTGAGTACTTTGAATGTACTCGCAAACATTATGAACACAGGTATAATATAACAATGATGTGCTAAAAATATTTTATGCTCATGACGTCAGTCACAAACGATAAATGAAGCTCTAATGCGTGCAAGCAAATTATTTATAAAGATACAATAACATGGTAGTATTAAAATTTATGAGAAACAAATAACAAGCAATGCCACAGTCGGGCGTCTGAGCGACACCACATAAAGGGCTTTAAAGGAAATGCTACAGTCGGGCGTCTGAGCGACACCACATAAAGGGCTTTAAAAGAAATGCCACAGTCGGGCGTCTGAGCGACAACACATAAAGGGCTTTAAAAGAAATGCCATAGTCGGGCGTCTGAGCGACACCACATAAAGGGCGTTAAAAGAAACAATCATAGTGAATATCCCGGAGGTAGAACCATCCTTGAGATACTCGATAATAACAATAATATCACGGGTTAGTCAACAATAATAATCATAGTTATCACAAGTCACGAGTAGTAATTCCATTTCTGGTTAACCGTTTCACCTCCAAAGACCGACACAAAGACCGACACCTGACCCATCCCAGACTGTAATCCTTAACCATGGACACGGCTATTCGAATAGATTTAGTCTCTGCAGAGGGTGTACTCTTTACCCACGAGTAACGGATTTCCTTAGTCCATCGGGACTAATTCCGTCTACGGTCTTTTTGTTGAAAACACACCTAACTTGCACACACCAGCTTAACTCACACGTGTCTGGAATCACCCACGACACCTGTTAAGCAACTCTAAGTGGGGAGGCTACAACCTCGCGTAGCATGGGATCAAATTTATATCGCGCGCTCTAAGGGGTGGCCTCCCCTCTTGGTCCCAACCGGAAACACCCATGCCCCCGGACCAGGTGGCTTGCCTACCAGCTACAACCGGTACCTTCCACCATGGCCTCTCTGTACGGTGTGTGCTAGAAAGAGGTTGACAACTTACTGAACCGTACTCTACTTGCTGTAGAGACGAGTGGTAGCACGAAACAAGTATGGGGGTTACTGGCACAAGACTCGATCTACGGTCGACTCAGGAGGTTTAAGTATTCCCTGCATGATTAGTATAACGAATATAATTCAACCAATAGAGTCACTGCTCATATCACCTTACCATGCCATACCAGACATAACCGTTCCGACGGAGACCGGCGACAAACTCATGCCTACCCAAGGCAGAGGTTTTTCCCGGGTTCCTGCCGGTATGCATGCAAGGCACATGAGGGTGAATATTATCACAAGTGTGTTCATTTCCAACAGCCTGGAAATCACTAATATGCACTCATGCATATGATCATACCACATGAAATAACGAGTCCTTTGAAATGCGGTGGTGTTATAAATGTATCCACGATCACACCAAAAAAAATATTATGCCGGGATTCAGAATGCTTGCCTTCAATGTGTGGGAAGGCAGTGTGCACTCCAAAGCTTGAAATATTGCTCCTCCCTTCAAAAATCCTATTTAAAAATATATTTGAATTAACACACATTTCAAAAACAGTACAAAAAAGTTGTTTGAAATTTTTTCAAATAAATCTTAAAATAAACTAGACCAAATTTGAGCAAGGTAGGAAAAAGAATCAACTCATTTGGAGTTATATTTAAAAAGTTATAGCCAGTCAAAGATTTGGTCAAATCTGTTTTTAAATAAAACAGAAAAGAAAACGTTTCGGAGGGGAATACGCTTTCGGAGCGGGGAAAACGTACTGGGGAAAATACGCCTTCACTTAATCCCACGTGGACAGGCACGGGGTCGCTGCCAGTGGGTCCAGAGGGCCCACTGGTCAGGTTTGACCAGTCTTCTCCCTCCTCTTTCTCTGTCCCGAGCGGAGGCGGGACTCCGGCGATCGCCGCCAGCGATTGGCAGCTCCGTTCGAGAAACCGAAGTCATCCACGGGTTCAGGGGGTCGAGGCGGTCCCGCCGGTGGGTGTTACGGTCTCGGGAGTGGACGGGGTCGTCGGCGCTGAGCTTCGCGCCGGACGGAGAGCTTTGGGAGCAGAGTGGTTTTGGGGCTACGGTGGTCCTCGATCAAAATCGAGTAGTGGGAATGGTTTACAGGAGGATGAGGGGGCTCTTGGTGGAGAGAACGGAGATGGGAGGCCCTGGTGGTGCCGAACTGGCCAGGGCAGTGGTGGCGGCTGCAGTTGCCGGAGGTGGGGAAGAAGACCTCCCCCGGGTCGATTGGCTGCCATGGAAGGACTAGGGGAGCATTCTAAGGCTTCATGTGTGCTCAGGGAGGCTCGGGGGCCTCCTTTTATAGCTCGTCGAGGTCGGTTCCGTGGCGGCCGGATAAGCTCTCCGGCGAACCGCCTCTCTGTAGCTTGCAGGGCAACGTGGCGTGGCTGGGGATGACGGCAGGAGCTAGTGGACGAGTGGGCACTGCTCCAGGGGCGAGCTGGCGAGCGGAGGTGGCTTTGGCGGCGCCGACATGGGCAGAGGCTGTCGGGCGGCGGCGGCTAGCTCTTGGCTTGCCGGGCGTGGCGAGGGGCGGCTTGGCGCGTAGCGGTGAGAAGGGGGGTGTGTGGCGAGGTTCTGCAGTGTGGGCCAAAACCGTGGGGGCCAGCGTGTCGGCTCGGTGCGCGTGCGTGCCAAACGCACGCTCTTCTCGCGCTCTGGGCGTGCACGGGACGTGCTTGACGTAATGCCAGAGCATGCTAGAGGTCGCGGTCGAGGCTGGTAATTAACAGACCCAGGTTAAGAGTAACGGGGAGTCTAGTGGACATGCTAGTTTGATCAGAGGTGCAAGTTCACAGTGCAATGCCACAACTCATGTCAAAACTGGTCATGCACTCCAGGTGTTTGACAAAATGCCAAGGGCACTTAGGCAAGTCTTGGAGTGGCCAAAAACTCCAGATGGAAGTCTCTTTAGATGTAAGAGAGAGTGGTGAGGTTAGTTGGCCAAAAGCTGAAACTTGCTAGTGTAAGTTTAACAAAACTTCAATTCTGGACAGGAAATAAATAGCATTATTTCATGAACCAAAAATGATCCAAATGGTGCATGCTCCTGGACTTAAGGGTTTAACATGGAGGACTACAAGTAGGAGAAATAATCAAGGGTTAAAGAGCAAGTAAAAACATGGTTGCTGTACAAATCCTCAAATTGGACCAGAATGGAAAAGAGGTTGATTCACTCAAAATTTTCAAAGAACAGCACTAGGTTTTTGCACAAAGTGGAATCTTAGGCCATTACCATCATCCCATAATTTTGGTGGAGGCCAGGAAGAAATATTTAAATGGGTTGTAGTGCAAAATGCACTCTGGACCAGAGAACAAAATTTGCTGTAGAGCTCAAAATATTTCATGAATGAAATATATTTTTGCATAATAGTGATTTAAAAGCATCACATGACATCTCCAAATTTTTGTGGGAATTTTAAGTGAATCTATCAAATGGTTGTAGTTCAAATATGGCCATTTAACCTTGAAAATCCATTTTCAAGAAAATAAAGATCAAGCAACTTAATTATTTAATTAGTTACACTGATAGAAGGAAAGTTTTTCTTGAGAGGTTAAACAAGTCCAATAACATATTTGAAAAGTTTTCTTTTTGGGAAAAACTCATCATAACAGGGAAGGAAATGATTTAAAAATCAAAATGGAGCTCAGAAATCCAAAGTTTTAATTCCTGGCAAAAATTTTAATTCATTAAAACAAGGTCAAATTTTTGGGGTGTCACAAGTACCCATCACAGTTGCAGGCTGGTCTTGAGCTTCATTCAGATCAATGTTGTTAGCATGACCACGACCATAAGGCCTGGCATTGTTGTTGCAGGGCTGATAGTTACCATGGCCAGTTAGAGGAAGCACAAGCTGGTACTGATTCTAAGGGCAGTTCCTGGAACGGTGGCCTGGAAGGCCACACTTGAAGCACAGACCGTCATTGGGATTGGGAGCAGGAGCTCGAGGTGGTGCAGATGGAAGTCTTGGCTGCCTAGGTGGTGGAGGAGGCAGATGTGGTGCAGCATAAGACGGTCTTGGAGTAGGTGTTGTTGGACAATACATGATGTTGGGGATCCATGTTCGATGCTTCTGTGAGGGCGGGCCCGAAGATGAGCCAGCGTCACGGTTGCGTGTGAGTGATCCATGATGTTCTAGTGGGCCAGTTTTAACCTGGATGGCCTTGTTCACCAAGGTGGCAAAATCAGCAAAGTCATGCACAAGTAGTGCAAGCTTGGTATCACGGTGAAGTCTGTCACGAAACTTTTCTTGCCTATGAGCATCAGTAGCAATGTCTTCTTTAGGATAACGGGACAATTCAAGAAACTCCCGCTGATATGCATCCACAGCCTTGTTGCCTTGGGTGAGGTTGCGGAACTCGTGCTTCTTCATGTCCATCATTCCCTCAGGAATGAAGGGGTATGAAAGGCATCTTGGAAATCCGGCCAAGAGATGACGGTTCCAGCAGGTAGTGAATGCATGTGGTTGTACCACCATTTAGCAGCGGGGCCCTTCAGATAGTATGCTGCAAAGGTGAGATAGTTGGCAGGGGCTACATCAGCAGACTCTAGCTCAAAAGTGATGTCATGGAGCCAGTCATCAACATCAAGTGGCTGAGTTGAGCTGCGGTAGATGACGGGGTTGAGGCGTGCAAAGTCTTGTAGTGTCACTGGGGCTTGCTGCTGATTCATACTGGGGTGAGGAAACTGGACCATGACATTCTCCATGAACTGATAATTCAGCTCAAACTGTTGTACCATTCCGGCCATGAATTCGTGCGGTGGTGGAGCGTTGCCACCACGGCCACGACCAGCGGGTCCAACCATCCTGCTTAAATGCAACATGGGTAGTTCAACATTGAGAAATTGCAGAGACCAAGAATCATTCATGAAGTAACATGCACAAAGGAAGAAGTGCGATAGATACATCATAGTATTCAAATATGACATACACATCCACGCACATAGTGGGATAGAATCTGCAGCATGAGTTCGGAAACACACACAACTAGACCACTAGGCGATGCGCAGGCACGCGGTAGAGGTATGCAACAACGAGACATAGCAAGGGCTACATCAACATCAGAGAAAAGAACCGGAATGAGGAATCTGCAAGGGACGAAGCAGGGTGCGATAAAAGGATCCTCCGGTCCATAAACACACAGTGAAGCAGATCCTGGTTCCCAATTCAAGAAAGGGGTAAGGCAAACCTCCGGGTGGATGTGATCACGAGATCCTAATGTTAGAGTTAGCAAAATCATTTAACCAGGGTAGAAGAGAGATCATAGTCCCAGAGTAAAGGTCGAGGAGTAAAAGATCCTAATACCGTCCAATTGTGATATGGGCCCGTAAGCCACACAACAATGTTAGTAGAAGTTTTCCAAGGACAAGACTCAACTTCGGCCAAGGAGTTGGAATGGGGGCTTCCTACAGGAAGTCGGCTCTGATACCAACTTGTGACGCCCCCGATTCAATCGTACACTAATCATACACGCAAATGTGTATGGTCAAGATCAGGGACTCACGGGAAGATATCACAACACAACTCTAGACACAAATTAAAATAATACAAGCTTATATTAATAGCTAGGGGCCTCGAGGGCTCGAACACAAACGAGTCACGGGAGCAACAATACCTAAGCACAGACATAAGTTAAACAAGTTTTCCTTAAGAAGGCTAGCACAAAAGAAACGACAATCGAAAAGGCAAGGGCTCCTACCTGGGGGCCTCCTAACTACTCCAGGTCGTCGTCGGCCTCCACATAGTAGTAGGCACCCTCAGGGTAGTAGTCGTCGTCGATGGTGGCATCTGGCTCTTGGGATCCATCATCTGATTCCAGTAAATGGGTATAGGGGGAAAAGAGGTATCAAAGCAACCGTGGGTACTCGTCCAAAGTACTCATAAGACTAACATCAGATCTAATCTAAGTATGCATCAGTATCAAAGGAATGGGTTGTATATATGGACCGAGCTGCAGAATGCCAGAAGAGAAGGGAAATCCTAGCCTATTGAAAGCACAAGTGCTCCCTGGGTGATTTTGGTAATTAATGTCAACATATCTTTTGTTGGACTAATATTTTATCTATTATATTTCAAATAAGTTCAACAGTGGAGTGGCAAGGACAAGAGGATGTGGAACCCCTTCAAAATGCTAAGGACAAAGATTGGCAAAAGCTCAAGACTCTTCATTTCTATTTAAGTGATCCAAGATCACATTGAGTCCATAGGAAAGCCAATACTCACTACTAGGAAAAGGCCTACTAATGGCGCACCGGTTTTGCCTACTAATGGCGCACTACCGGTGCGCCATTAGTAGCACACCATTAGAATTTTTTACTAATGGCGCACCACTGGTGCACCATTAGTATCTGGTATACTAACGGCGCACCTGGCAGTGCGCCATTAGTGTATAAATCCATGCGCCATTAGTATGCCTCCCGGGGGGCATATGTAACCATGTGCTTTGTCACACTAATGGCGCACTCTGCCTTGATGCGCCATTAGTATCCTTTGGCACATTAATGGCGCACTCTGCCTTGATGCGCCATTAGTATGAATATTTGTTTTTTTTAATATTTGTTTTTTTTTCTGATTTTTGCACAGGTTACAAAATATATTATTGGACAGAATATAGACAGCAGCACACAGCAACATCAGATTCATCGAATACAATAGAAGATTAGTCTCCGAATACAATTCATCATATTAGTCTCCGAATTCAAAAGACCGAACAAAGATAAAACAGTACAAGTCTCAAGACCGCGAGTACCGAGTTTGTCTTCACATTACAAGTCGATATCGATCATCTAAACTACCATCACATAAAAGAGAGTTGTGGTCATCACGATGAGCATCATTGCGATCAAACTGGTCCCCGACGCCACTAGGGGTTGTGTAATCAGGATCTGTATCTTCCGCGGCGCCCTCATAGCGGTGAGGTTGTTCCTCCATCTCCTGGGACAGCTCCCAGAATTGTTTGCCTCCCGAACCACCGGCCTCATCGTTGTGGGCCATGTTTCGCTCTAAATAGGAAAAAAGTTTGGTCAAAAAGTTGGTTATTGTCAAGGAACAAGATCATGGTCTCATCATTTAGGGTTTGTCGACACCGAGGCACCCTAAAAGCCTAAGCTTTCATCATTTAGGGTTTGTCGACGCCGAGGCACCCTAAAAGCCTAAGTGTACATCATTTAGGTTCTCATCGACACCGAGGCATCCGGGGCAGCCAAGTTAAGTTTTCATCATTTAGGGTTTATCGATGCCGAGGCACCCTAGGTTGGGCCTAATCACTTGGCACTAATCACTTGGCTCTATTGCCACCTATGTTGGGTTTATCATCTAGGGTTTATCGATGCTAAGGAGAATTCTAAGTTGGGCCTAATCACTTGGCTCTATTGCCACCTATGGTTTAATGCAGCAAGGAAAATTTCAGCATGACCTTTGTTGAAAATAGGACATATGGAGTACCCGGATTTGCCGGAACGGAAGTTAATCAACATTCCGACAAACTCAAGGGCCTCTCGGGGTACCTGCAAATTCATCACGACACGATGGGCGGAGACATGACCTTTGCAAAATGGTCGGAGACACGATGGTCTTTCTCAATGTGATCAATTGATGGATCAACACATAAAACATGTCCAATAAGTATGATTTATAGAGTCAACATCAGTATGAATATATATAAAAAATTTCTTCATCAGCCAGGCCCATGCAAGTAACTGCATCAGTATGAATATATATAAACAAGCAAAGAATGCATGCAAGTTTAAAGTAAAATGTTTCAGTTAATGCAAGTACTCCTCTTGCTCTCTACTTTCTCTCTTCTCTTCTTTAGTTAATTAACTGAATTTTACTGATGTTGTTGTTAACTGAATTTTAATCAGCTGCTGAAGAACACCTTCAGTTTCGTCAGATATAGGTGTAGTTTTCAGAAACAGGAGGGCCCATGTCTCCCCTCCTGGACATTTCAGAAACAGGAGGGCCCACGTCTCCCCTCCAGAGTTTTCGAGGGCCCACGTCTCCCCTCGAAAGGGCAGGACGTTTGAGTTTTCGAGGCAACTCCCCACGTCTCCCCTCCACTGGCAACTCCCCACGACGCAGAGGGGGTTTTCTTCCCACGTCCAGGTAACTCCCCTCCTATTCCATTGCCGCTCCATCTTCCTCCCTCTGCCTCCCTCCTCATTCCATTGCCGCTCCATCTTCCTCCCTCTACCTCCCTCTGCCTCCAGCATCAAGCAACTCCCCTCTGCCTCCACCATCGCTGGCCAGGAGGGCAATGGCAGAGGAATCGTGGAGCAACTCCCCTCCGTCTGCCAAGAGCATGGCGGAGGCATCATGGAGCAACTCCCCTCCGTCTGCCAAGCATCACCGTGGTGAGGCATCTGGCAAGGAGCCGCTGGTGGTCGACGACGATGTTCCGGTCCCCGGGCAGAAGCAGGACTACACCGTGCCGCTCAAGGTTGATATCCACCTAAAGGAGCCGCTGGATGTCGTATGCACCAGCAATCCAGACGAAGCCGACAAGATGATCCGCCAGATGAGGAGGAGGCTCGGCGGCATGCTTCATCGGAATATAAGCATTGATGTCGAGTATACCAGGGAAGACAAACCTCCGCAAATTGCTGCAGTTCTGCAGTTATGCATGGAGGATCTCGTCCTGGTATACCACATCACCGCGGCAACCAAATGGTAAAAACATCCAGTTCTGAAGTTTCTGTCTAATTAGTAGTTTCTGAAGTAGATGCAATAGTTATGAAGTTCTGAAGTAGATGCGTACTAGTTCTGAAGTTATGAAGTTTCTGAAGTTTTGAAGTTTCGTTTTAATTAGTAGTTTCTGAACTTTTTGAAGTTTCTGAAGTTTCTGAAGTAGATGCAATAGTTCTGAAGTTCTGAAGTAGATGCAATACTAGTTCTGAAGTTATGAAGTTTCTGTCTAATTAGTAGTTTTTTGGTGATCATACAGAATGTTGTCTACAAGTTTTTGTGATCATTTAGTAGCTGTTATGAATGTTGTCTTGTAATGCAAAAGATTGCAAAAAAATACATCATTGAGATGTTATGCTTGCTGTTTTGATCATACAGAATGTTGTCTTGTAGTTGTTGTGATCATTTAGTAGTTGTTGTGATCATACTGTTTTAACTGAATTTTGGTCAGAACTAAAGATGCTATTTTAACTGAATTTTGCTTCAACTGAACCCATTTTAATTCTGTAGTTTCTGAAGTTTTTGAAGTAGATGAATTTGATGCACCAGATTAATTTGATGCAGGCCCAAGGAACTCCGCCCGCTCCTGCAGGAGAAGAAGCTGTACACCTTTGTTGGCTTCTGCATTTGAGGCGACAAGGAGAAGCTGAAGTTGTCTGGTTTGGAGATCAACCCCGACAAGTACATCGACTTGCAGCGCAAATGGAGAGTTCCAAACAATGGAAAGAAGTGGCAGGCTTTGGCTGAGTTTGCAGCCAGCCTCATCCACCCATCCTACTCAAACATGAAGCAGAAGATCGACAGGAATTCGGACCACCTACTATGGGGGGACAGCCCACTGCCAAACAAGCTCATCGAGTACGCCGCGAAAGATGCGTACGTCACCTACGAGGCATGGAAGAAAATCGAAATCACCAAAGAAGGTTTGGAGCTCTGGCAAGAGGCGGAGGAAAATTGGGATGACCCCTACTACTGGGGATATTGAGTTGTTTGTGGTATTGGGATGACCCGTACTAATGTGTCTCAGTTTGTAGTTATGTGGTTGAACAAGTTTGCTTTTGTTATGTTGAACAAGTTTGCTTTTGTTATGTTGAACAAGTTTGCTTTTGTAATGATGAACAAGTTTGCTTTGGTTGTCAGTTGACATCATCTCATCGCTGAGCATAGTTTAGTTTTACCTTTATCTATTTATTAGTTAGGCAGAGCTATTCAGGCATGGAAGATATAATCATCCTTATGGTTACAATGACACATGATCTTTCCAACCACATAACTTAACTGCAAACATTTCCCCTGTAAATTTTTATAATATTATCAGAAAATTATCTTCAGTGTAACTCAGGACAAAAAAAATCTCCACCAGAATAGGACTAGCATTTAAGAGTAATTTCCTCCAGTCAAACAAAGTTCAAACAAAAACTGACAACAGTCTTTTGATTAAGAGCCAAGTCACAACACTCTTTGAAGTTCAAACAAAAATTGACAACACTTGTTTGATCTGTCTCCTCCAAGAAAGAGCCAAGTCAGTCTCACCCAACTAGGGAAACATCAGTTAGACCACTAGCAATTGGGAATACACAACTGGGGCTAGGTTTGTGCTCTAGCTAGGCAGTAAAATAGAGCATATAGAGGCATTGCCTGCCTCTGCTACAAGTGGGGATGTGAGCAGGATTATCACAATTAGATCACTAATTTGCTGGAATCTTATTTACAATTTTCTTCAAACTAGTTACCACCCACTAGTACAATGTTTTCTAAACTGGTTGCCATCATCTCCCTTTTTATCATTTTGGTTATGTGAAATTAGTTGTAGTGAGTGGCCAAGCAACCACTAGCAATTTGTGCATAACAATTCCCGGTAGTTTTACCTGTAAGCCCCCCCTCTTCTGGCAACCTAGTAAACAAAATTATACTACACAGGAAGCATCTGTTTCCATCTCTCTGTATAAAGGTTTATCATTTGGCTGAATTGACTGAACGAGAAATGGAAAAAACTAACAACTCAAACACAATGATGCCACTGCCGTTCGGCGCTACTGGTGGATTGAAATACTACAGCCGGAATCAACAGGATTATCGCTGATTTGCTGGACAAACAGAGTGTTTGCGAGAAGGAAGAGGGGAGAGGAGGCGGAGCTCACCGGGGAGGCGCAAGGAGGCCCTGCGACAGCTTAGTAGCAACAGAGGTGGCCGAAGTTGAGGAAGACAGCGGCGACCCGAGGAAGAAGAGGTGGAGGGGGTGGAGGGGTCGAGCGCCGTCGCGCCCTGGTTCCGCGGCTCGCCGACCCGGTGTTGAAGCAGATTCTGCCCGCCGCCTTGCCTGCCGCCTCGCACGGTGGAGCTCGAGGGCTCAGAAGGCGAGGGAGGGGGTGGGTTGGTGCGGTGAAGGCGAGGGAGGGTGTGGATTGGGAGCGGACGGCGATGGGGGCAGGGAAGGGGCTGACTGGGGGCGGCGACGGAGACGGAGGCGCAGGGGCGGCGGCAGCGTGGGTCGGGGTAGCGCGCAGGTGGATCTTGTGGCGAGGGAGAGAGGGTCGAAGGGAGGGAGGATAGCTAGGGGGAGGGTTCTAACGGCGCACCGTCCAGTCGTGCGCCATAAGTATGACTATTCTAATGGCGCACCACCCCACGGTGCGCCATTAGAATTTTGTTTTAATCTAGCCCACTAACCATATCTACAACCTAACCCTATCTACACCAGAACCCACCCACTAGCCCGACTGGTCAACACGCAGCACACACACCAGGAGGTCCTGGGTTCGATTCCCAAGCTCCCCAATATTTTTTTATGCATTTTAAATGCTGTTTTTTATATTTATTTGTGTTTAAATATGTTCAAACTTGTTTAAATCATAACAGTAATATTTTTATATAAAAACAGTAATAATTTTTTTTAAAATATGTTCAAATTTCTTACTTGAAAATATCATCGGCGATGGCGGTGGAGCGGGGGAGGGTGCGGGGATCAAGATCGAGATGGAGGGGGAATCGAGATCGAGATGGAGGGGGATCGAGATCAAGATGGAGGGGGGTCGAGATCAAGTGTCCTCATGAATTCAAAAAGTGCCCATGACATTTTAAAATATTCATGATATCAAAAAGTGCCCATGAAATACAATCGAGAAATGAAGACTACGATCTTCTTGCCCTTCTTTTCGCAAATGGAGTTCTTCTGTGGAACGGACGTCCTTTAGGTAGGGTGGTCCTGCTTCTTCTTGTGGTGTGTGCTGCTACTTCATCGTCGTCGTCATGTTCGATCTTCGGGTCGCCGTACTTGTCGAAGTCTTGCTCATTGGCTACTCCATCCATTCCGATGATCTTCCTTTTGCCTCTCCTCACGACAACACGACTGGGCTTTGGCGGGTCGGTAATGAAGAAGCATTGGTCCAGTTGGGAAGCCAGTGCCCATGGCTCATTTTTTGCGGTGACGTTTGCGCCTGCGGTCTTGGATTTGGCTTCGGGTATAAACACGACTGGGCTTTGGCATAGTGCGCCATTAGTAGGTTTGCAAAAAAGTAAAAAAAAATTATATACTAATGGCGCACTCTCTCGGTCGTGCGCCATTACTAGTTCTAACTAGTAATGGCGCACTTTGCCATCCTTGCGCCATTAGTTTGTATGGAAAAATGGGGGAAAAAATCAATAGTAGTGGCACACCGTGAGCACGGTGCGCCATTAGTGTCTTCCACACTAATGGCGCACGAGCAACCCGTGCGCCATTAGTATATAGTAGTGGCGCACTACTTACCTGGTGCGCCATTAGAATCAGTCCTATCGATAGCCCTTTTCCTAGTAGTGACTATTAAAAGGGGATGAGGTGTTCCTTAATGGTCCACTTGCTCAAAGTGCTTAGTGATATTGCTACAAAACCCTCAACCACTTTATCCATCCAAATATGTCCAAACCCTAATTCTGAACTCGGCCCCGCCGATTCTTTCTACCAGGAGCCACGGAGTTCATTTGACATAGCCACTGATAGAAACCCTAACGGTTAGGTCACATTGATACGGATCTCGGTCCCACCAAAATGGCCTTGCCAATATTCTCTGATTTGTTGCATTCACCTTGGTCCCACCGAGTTTATGCGATCGGTCTCACCAAGTTGGCTTAACAGATTCTCTGTTGCTTATTGCTTCACTTCAGTCCCATTGAGTTGATACAATCGGCGCCAGCGGGATGATGTTTGCCCTAAGCCCTAGCACATCGGTCCCACCAAGTTGTTCCAGTTGGTCCCACCAAGAGTCCTAACATTCATATTTTTGAACAGATCGGTGCCTCCGAGTTTCCTAATTGGTGCCACCAAGATGAGTCAAAAGTGTGTAATGGTTGGATTTTGTGTGGAGGCTTTATATACCCCTCCACCCCTTCTTCCTCATTGAGGAAAGCCATCAGAATGTGCCTACACTTCCACCATTCATTTTCTGAGAGAGAACCACCTACTCATGTGTTGAGATCAAGAGATTCCATTCCAACCATTTGAACCTTGATTTCTAGCCTTTCCCAAGTTGTTTTTCTCTCAAATCCCTCTTCCACCATAGCCAAATATGTGCTAGAGTTGAGTGTTGGGGAGACTATAATTTGAAGCACAAGAGCAAGGAGTTCATCATCAACACACCATCTATTACCTTTTGGAGAGTAGTGTCTCCTAGATTGGTCAAGTGTCGCTTGGGAGACTCCGTCGTGATGTGGAGTTGAACCAAGAAGTTTGTAAGGGCAAGGAGATTTCTACTTCATGAAGATCTACCCAAGTGAGGCAAGTCCTTCGTGGGCGATAGCCACGGTGGGATAGACAAGGTTGCTTCTTCATGGACCCTTCATGGGTGGAGGCCTCCGTGGACTCGCGCAATCATTACCATTCATGGGTTGAAGTCTCCATCAACGTGGACATACGATAGGACCACCTATCAGAACCACGCCAAAAATTCTCCGTGTCTCCGTTGAGTTTGCACACTCCAATCCCCATCCCTTTACATTCTTGCAAATTGCATGCTTTACCTTTTCCGCTGCCTATACTCTTGTCATGCTTGTTTGAGATGTATTGTGTGTGTCTTAATATGTGGTAAACTCAACCTTAACTTGAAGAAATCAAAAACTACCACTTTTGCTTGTTAAGGGTCTAATCACCCCCCCCTCTAGACCCCTCTTTGTGATCCTTTCACCCATCAAAGACTAGCATCTTCAAGCATCTTGCAGCATTTAGAAGAGTACAGAATAGCCTATTATTAAGCAAGCATGTTGTAGTAATAACACCCAGAGATCCTTCCTCAAATCCCTATGAGAAAGCAATCCCGGAGCCATGATACCCATTTATCATCTCCAGTATCCAGTTCTAGATGTATAGATCATGATACAAGTCCAAGTCGTACTATTACCATGGACATGACTATTCGAATAGATTAACTTCCCTGCAGGGGCGCACCACAGAGATGACAGCATGCCTGTCTACATCCTAAATGCGAAGGGGTCATGGGCCAATCTCCTTTGTAATATTGCGCATTGCCAGCACGACCGGTGTCAGTCTTGGCTACCTCCTTATATAAGGCAGGTGCTTACGCGGGCCACCCGAGCGCGCGCCACTAAACCACTGATGTTTGGAGAGCTTTGACTGATACTACGACGTCGGTTGCCCATAAACTTGTCTCGCGTGAACGTTAGTGCGTATAGATCAAAACCAACTCAGATCAAATACCCAATCTCGTTAATGACTTGGGAGCGCGTGGTGACGATCAGTACTCCTGTCACCCCGTCTTGAGGACTTGCGGCAACGGCCAGGCCCAGCCGACTCCAGGGCGGTCTGCCTGCCCGCCCGCGCCTCATAATTATCTCGCGGGCACCCTCCTGGTCAACCGTACATGACATCACTCACGGGTACCCCTCGGGGCCAACCCGGTCTCATTATGGTCTCTTGGTAAGGTCAAGTATATGTGTGTCCAAAATAACAAAGGGGAATCCGAGGAATCACCCTTGATGGATTCCATTTGATTTAACCGTCAAGGTGAACTAAGGAGGAATCACCCTTGACGTTCAAACTTGAGGTGTTGCACGACAGAGTCGTATCGGGAGTGGTCAAGGAGGAATCACTCTCGATGACCATGACCGATTAGCTACACTATAGAGTTATCATCAGGAGTGCGTTACGAGGTATCACCCTCGGCACTCGATAGTAGCTCTGAAGAGACATACAAATAACGGGGTGTGAAGTGCTGTGTTGGGCCATGGACGTCCATCATGTTGATTGAGACACCTGGAAATCCAGCGGGGCGACATGGACAAGGTGAGGGGTCACTGATGGATCACTAACCAACCTATACTATGAAGTTTAGGATAAGAAGGTAAGTTACAAGAGCAGGTTACAAAAGCACGCTATGCATTAGAATAGGAGCAATCAAGTACAGTAGCAAAATCTAATGCAAGCATGAGAGAGAATGGAATGGGCGATATCAGAATGATCAAGGGGGGTTTGCTTGCCTGGAAGCTCTGCGGCAAGTGGTTGGATGTCATAGGCGTAGTCGTACTCGGCAGCAGTGTCGGTCTCGTCGTCTACCGGAGAGAAGAGGGGGAAGAAACAATAAATGCAATGAAGCAAGTGCAACACTATGCATGACATGACAGTATGCATTGCTAGGAGTGTTCTCACGCGGTACTACATGTTGCAGACGAGGACGAAAAACATCCGGAGGGGTTTTCCTGGTGTCTAGCATTTTTCGGACAAATGAAAAGAGCAGGACAGTTCCATGTTCAGGATGCTAAGGGCACGTGACAGATGAACGGATTGCATATTTGGATTCGTTGGATTTTTTGAAGCAATTTTCATATATGTCACGACCGGTTTTTCAATAAAAATAATTATTGAGAAAATCGATCTTTAGATCCCAGTATAGGAAAAGTCATACTCACTGGTAGACAAATACTTGATGAACAGAGGACCAGTAGCATTAAATATATTACAGGGTTGAGCTGAGGCTGCTCAACAAATTATTACAAACTCGCCAATATCTTACATAAGGGCGGTTATGACACAGGGGTGTGGTGGCATGCTACTAGCTCGAGGTAAAACATGGTGGTGGATAACTTGACTCCTAACTGGCAGCTCATCGAGGGTCGAGGTGAGGCTCGATGAGTTTATTTCTGGGGTTGCGGAAGCGGATAATACAGTGACCAAAACAGGATCGCACGGGACTGACTGGGACTCCTCTAGGCGTCGGACTCGCTATCAAACTCTTCATCCATGAGATCGCCTTCATCAACATCTGGCCAAATCAACAAGCCAGGTGAGTACTTTGAAAGTACTCGCAAGACAGTTCGGACAAAAGATATAATAAATGAATGCATGAATGTTTCATGAATAAAAATAATGGTGCTCATCCCAACAATAATATTATTGCATGACTTGATAAATAAGAATAAATAACTGAAAACCGATCGGGTGTCTGGAGCGACGCCTCGAAAGGTAAACAAATAAAATTCATGCCGCAGTCGGGCGTCTAAGCGACACCACATAAAGGGCTTAAAAGAAATGCCGCAGTCGGGCGTCTAAGCGACACCACATAAAGGGCTTAAAAGAAATACCACAGTCGGACATCTGAGCGACGTCACAGACAGGGCGTATAAAATATATGCCACAGTCGGACATCTGAGCGACGTCACAGACAGGGCTTGTAAAAGAAATGCCACAGTCGGACATCTGAGCGACGTCACAGACAGGGCTTGTAAAAGAAATGCCACAGTCGGACATCTGAGCGACGTCACAGACATGGCTTATAAAAGAAATACCACAGTCGGACATCTGAGCGACGTCATAGACAGGGCTTGTAAAAGAAATGCCACAGTCGGACATCTGAGCGACGTCATAGAAAGGGCTTGATAACAAAAGTAAATAACAACTATGCCACAGTCGGATGTCTGAGCGACATCGCAGAAAGGGCTTATATCAAATGTAAATAACAGGTTAGTCCATCCACAAGAATAATCTTTTAACCGGATTTACAGACATGTAGTCCACCGGAGTTTTGTCACTGAGGCTGATATCTGACAAGATAAGATGAATACAGTACTTGGACAAGTACAAGATGATTTAAAGAATTTGAGACTCTGCAGAGTTTGTACTAACTGACCACAGCCAACGGATTTCCGTAGTCACGAAGGACTAGTTCCGTTTACGGTATTTCAGTAGAAAATCATTTAACTAGTACACACCCATTTCACCTCACGATGCCAGGAATCACCCTGGACAACGTCCACGAAAAACTTTGAGACGGGGAGGTCACAACCTCAAATAGCATGGGATCAAATTTCTATACGTGCGCTCTAAGGGGTGCCCCCCTCTCGGTCCCAACCGGAAACACCCATGCCCCCTGACCGGATGACGGGCTTTAATCCAGGGCCATGGAACCCTCATCCCGGCCTCTCTATTTGGTGTGTACCAGCAAAACAATTTGCAACTTACTAAGCCATATTCCTTTCGGAAAACATGTGGCAGTACAGGAAGGAAATGAATGGAAATGTGATTTGATTCATGATGACACGGAAGTCAAATAATCTGACATAAGACTGGCATGTCACAACACTGCCATCTTACCCATCCTCATGCCATCACATGGCCATGCAAATATGTATCCAACAACATAATGCTTTCCGAAACTTACTTTCCACTTATGTGCATGAGATATAACATTCAAAGAAATGTTCATAAACATGCCATGACTATACTAAAATGCAAACATGCAACAACCACTCATCATATCAAGAGTTTAAACATGCTTGCCTGGTTCGAAGTAGTCGGAGTTTAACTGAGTGAAGTTCGCAGCTCCGTCACCTCCTCCGGTATCTACGGTATAAGAAAAATACGCACATAACGTAAATACCGTGAGTGTACAGAAAAGTGTTCCAAATATTTTTCAAATAAACATGACAAAAAACTAGACATAAAAAGAAAGATGACAGAAAAAGAATCAATCAAAAACCATTTTCTGTTTAAAAGTTATAAGAGTTTTCGTCCAAGGACCCATCTGTAATGAAACAGAAAACATCCAGGGGGTTCTGCGGAAAAGTCCAGAAAACGGTTCGTTTAAAAGAAACGGCTGAGAGACTGACAGGCAGGCACCACCCGTCAGGTTTGAAATTTTCAAACGGGGAAAACAGGGCGCGACATTGCCCGAGAGGTGCGGTGGTTGCCTGTGGCGATCCACGACGAGGCAGGGGGATCGGACGGTACCTTCGTGATCAGCACGTCCTTCCGCGTCTGTGGGTGGTGGTGGTGGTCGCCGGCGAGCACTGTGTCGACGGCGGCCCTTGCTCTGGCGGACGGCGGTTCGGGCAGCCGTGGATCTCGTCGGAGGGAGTTGCGGGGGTCAAATTGAAGTGGGGGTTAGCCTTCTGGAGGTGGTACGAGGCTACGGGCGAGAGTAGGGCGGCGGAGGAGTTCTCACCGGAGAGAACGTTGCCGGAGCCCGAGGCGGACGGAGGTGGCCGGAGTCGAGGAAGAAAGGCCCCTCGAGGCTCTTCCAGTGGCTAGGTGGGGTCTGGTGAGGTGGTGGAGTTGTGCGGGGGCGAGAGCAAGCTCGGGGGTGCTATTATAGCCGGCCCGAGGCGGTTGCCATGAACGGATAAGTCCGGCAAGTGATTACGGCGGTGCTGTAGCTAGACGGTCGGCTTAGGAGCTGGAGCATCGACTAGATGGAGCATTGGTGCCATTTCAGTGTCCAACTCAGCACGGGAGGGGTGGTTACGGCCTGTCCTCGACGGAACGGCCGCACGGCACGTCGGCGGCAGAGAACGCGCTCTGCACGTGCCAGGCCACGGCGACGGTGCTGCATGCGTGCGCTGGCAAGGAGGTGGCCACACGGAGCTCTCAGGAGGTTTGGGCGGCGCCGAACGGCGTTATGCCGCAGTGTTGCCCCCTGTCGGCCGTTACGGTGGTTCTGCCGCCGCGGGACACGCCAACGCAGGCGGGCCAGGGCGCCACCGACGCCAGGAAGGCGCCAAGTGCGCGTGTGGTGCTCCGGACAAGAGGGAGGGGCTGCAAGCAACGAGCCAATTGCACAGTGGACATGTGACTGAAATTCTGACGGAGAAACGACACTGAATCTGAATTTTTACTGAAGATGAACAGAAATGGTGCATGCAAGGTGTTCGACAGAATGATCTAGGAATGTAGGGATTTTTCCTTGAGCTGATTTTTGTTGGAGTGGTCTCTCATTGCAACTAGAGGTTGCCTGAATTTTGGTGGAATTTTTGGAGGAGTGGAGATATGAATTTCACCAAATTTGGCAAATCTGGTCCAAACTTGCAGAGGGTGAAATTTGAAAATTTTGAAAAGAAGTAGAGTAGATCTTGATGGTTCTAGGTTGTGGGTACCAAGGATTATCCAGGGGAGTTTAGTTGAGACCAAAAATCAAAGGTTTTAAGGTACTTGCTTTGCAAATCACCTAGGCTCAAAAGAAAAGGCATAATTATTTTGGGAAAAGAAATAATTGGAATAAAATCCAAAAATGGATTTTATTTGCTTGGACAGAATGTTTGGTTGCTCCAAAGTGGAAGGAGGGGTTTTGGGGGAGTTTTACCATAAGAGGCATGGTAAAAATAAGAATGGATCAAAACCAAATAAAAGCTCAAAACCAAAAAGGTTTTCTTTTTAGAAGAAACTAAATCCAAGAAAAGATTTTTAGAGGGCAAACTTAGAAGAGGGTTTTTAAGAAGGGTTTAAATGACCTTCTTCAAACCAAGCAAGGCTCTTTCTGAAAACAAAAACCACAAAATTTTGGAGTGTCACAGCACCTTCCCCCTTAGGAAAAATCTCGTCCCTGAGATTTCAGCTGATCCTTAAACAGGTGTGGGTGCTCTGTCCGAAGAAAATCTTCGCTCTCCCAATTTGCTTCATTCTCGGTGTGATTGCTCCACTGAACTCTGAAAAACTTGATGGTTTTCTGTCTGGTCCTCCTCTCAGACTCTTCTAATATTTTTATTGGGTGCTCCCGGTAGGTGAGGTCTGGTTGCGCGTCAATATTTTCATGTGATACTTGCTTCTCTGGGTTGCTCATGTACTTTCTCAACTGCGAGATGTGGAACATGTTGTGGATACCAGATAAATCTCTGGGTAGGTCTAGCTGGTAGGCTACCGTGCCTCTTCGGGCCACTATGTGAAATGGTCCGATGAATCTTGGTGCTAGCTTTCCCTTAATCCTGAATCGCTGCAGACCCTTCATAGGAGAAACTCTTAGGTATACCAATTCTCCGGGTTCAAAACTGATTTCCTGATGCTTTCGGTCGTAATAACTATTTTGCCGACTTTGAGCTGTTTTGAGTCAATCTTTAATCGTCTTAACTTTCTCCTCGGCCTCCTTGAGCATATCTGGGCCGAAGATATGCCTGTCTCCGGTCTCTGACCAATTTAGCGGGGTACGACATCTTCTCCCATACAGAGCTTCAAAGGGTGCCATTTGCAAGCTGGCTTGATAACTGTTGTTGTATGCGAACTCTGCATATGGCAAACTTTCTTCCCAACTGGTTCCGTAGGTGAGGACACAGGCTCTTAGCATGTCTTCTAGAATTTGGTTTACGCGTTCAGTCTGCCCATCAGTCTGGGGATGGTATGCGGTACTGAATGGTAGCTGGGTTCCCAGTGCCTGTTGCAGGTGATCCCAAAATCTAGAGACGAACTGTGTGCCTCTGTCAGATATGATAGTCTTTGGGACTCCATGTAGGCAGACGATATGGGCAAGATAAAGTCTGGCCAGCCTCTGAGTGGTGTGAATTGTCTTCACCGGAATAAAATGTGCCACTTTGGTTAATCTGTCGGTTATGACCCATATGCCATCGTTTCCGTGTCGTGACCATGGCAGTCCAACAATGAAATCCATTCCAATCTCGTCCCACTTCCACTCGGGTATCTTGTTTGGCTGTAACAGCCCGGCTGGTTTCTGGTGCTCGGCCTTGATACGTTGACAAGAGTCACATCATGCAATGAACATGGCTATATCTCTCTTCATACCGTGCCACCAAAAAATTTCCTGAAGGTCTTTGTACATTTTTGTTCCTCCAGGGTGGTTTGAATACGGAGCTGTGTGACTTTCAGCCAGGATCTGCTGTTTGAGGTCCTTGATATTTGGTACGCAAAGTCTCTCTCCGTACCACAATATTCCTTGCTCATCTATGTTGAATTCTGAGGCCTTGCCCAAACTCACCTTCCTTTTTATGCCTTCAATGCTGGGGTGTCCGTGCTGGGCCTCCTTAATCTTCTCCATCAGGGTAGGCTGTATTTCCAGATTCAACACACTGCCTTCGGTAACCATTATTAAATTGAGTCTGGCAAATTCCTGTTGAAATTCTGGCCTCAACTTTGGTATACTGTCGTCATCCATGCTGGGATTCCGACTAAGGGCATCTGCCACAACATTTGCTTTTCCGGGATGATAGTGGATTCCAACATCATAATCCTTCACCAACTCCAACCAGCGTCTTTGCCGTAAATTAAGTTCCGGCTGTGTGAAAATATACTTAAGACTCTTATGGTCTGTGTATATCTCACAACGATTTCCAAGTAGGAAGTGTCTCCATTCCTTGAGTGCATGGATGACCGCTGCCAATTCTAAGTCATGAATGGGATAATTCTCCTCATGCTTGCGAAGTTGTCTGGAGACATACGCAACTACCTTGCCTTCTTGCATCAATACGCATCCGAGGCCTTTCCGGGATGCGTCACAAAATACCTCAAAATTCTTGTGTATGTCTGGCACAATTAATACTGGTGCCGTTGTTAATTTGCTTTTTAGCTCTTAGAAGCTCTTCTCACATGCTTCTGTCCATTCAAACTTCTTGCCTTTCTTGAGCAACTGCGTCATTGGATTTGCTATGGTGGAGAATCCTTCAATAAATCTCCGATAATAGCCTGCCATTCCCAAGAAACTCCGTACGTCCGTTACGCTAGCTAGTGGTTTCCAGCCAAGTACGGCCTTGACTTTTTCCGAGTCTACTGCAATACCTTCTTGGGTGAGTACGTGGCCTAGAAAACCCACCTGTCTTAGCCAAAATTCACATTTGCTGAATTTGGCGTACAGTTGATGTTTCCTGAGTTCTTCTAGTACAATCCTGAGATGCTCGGCGTGCTCTTCTGGTGTTTTGGAGTATATCAAAATATCATCGATGAATACCACAACAAACTTGTCCATATACTTCATAAATACTTTGTTCATGAGGTGAACAAAATATGCGGGGGCGTTGGTTAGCCCAAATGGCATTACTGTGAACTCATACAGTCCATATCTGGAAGTGAAGGCTGTCTTGGGAATATCTTCTGTTCGCACTTTTAATTGGTGGTATCCTGATCTCAAGTCAATTTTCGAGAAGACTTTGGCCTGTGCGAGCTGATCAAATAAATCATTTATTCGGGGCATTGGGTATTTGTTCTTGATTGTGACCATGTTGAGAGCTCGATAGTCAATACACAATCTCAGTGTTCCATCTTTTTTCTTGGCAAATAAAATTGGAGAACCCCAAGGTGAGGAACTGGCTCGTATGTATCCTTTCTCCAATAATTCTTTTATTTGCTTCTTCAATTCCACCAGTTCGGATGGTGCCATTCTGTATGGTTTCTTGTAAATGGGAATGGTTCCGGGTGCTAGCTCAATGCTGAATTCTATCTCTCGGTCCGGTGGCATGCCTGGTAGTTCTTCTGGAAATACATCTGGAAATTCACATACTACTGGAACCTTGTTCAGCTCAGAAACGTCCACCTTGTTTAATCTTGGTTGTCGAGGTATTTGTCTCTCTTTTGCTGAAACTTTTATTTTCTTCCCGTGATGGTGTGTGAGAATCACGGTCCGGTTGAAGCAGTCAATAAAACCTTTGTTGGTGGTTAACCAATCCATCCCTAGGATGACATCCAGTCCTTTGCTTTCCAATACAATAAGGTTGGCGAAAAACTTCAATCCTTCAAATTCAATAACCACACCTTGACAGTAACTCTGGGTCACTTGCTTAATTCCAGGGGACTTGATGATCATTTATTTTTCCAAGGAAAGCATCGAAAAATTATTTTGCAAAGCAAAACTCTTCGAAATGAATGAGTGAGAACCTCCAGAATCAAACAAAACCATGGCAGGTATTGTGTTGACGGGGTACATACCGAGTACGATATCTGGGGCGTTCTATGCTTCCTCTCGGGTCACGTGGTTCAGGTGACCTTTCCGGTGGTTGTTATTGGGTTTGAAATTGCTTCGCTTTGGCACTGAATTATTGCCACCATTATTGGGCTTCGGGGTTGAGTTCCTTGGCTTGGGGCACTGCTTGGCATAGTGCCCTTTTTCTCCACAAGCGTAACAAGTAACGCCTGGGCGATAGGTGAACTCCTTGTCTCTTGCATGGAAATTCTTGATTGGGCGTGAATTATCCGTCGGGGTTTTGTGTATCCCACCCTTCTGAAATTCTGTCTTGCTTCTGGGGTTGCGTGCAAAAGTAGTCTGGTCCCTTTTGCGTTTGCGGAAATCTTCCAGGCTACGTCGCTCATTTTCCAGAGTAATGGCCTTATCCACCAGTGTTTTAAAATCTGGGAAGGTATGCACAACCAGCTGGCATTTAAGGGCGGGTGCCAGGCCTTCCAAGAACTTTTCCATCTTCTTGCTCTCAGTCATGCGCTCTTCATTGGCGTAGCAAGACAGCAGAGTAAATTGGTTGTTGTATTCTGACACTGTCATGGTCCTTTGCTTGAGGTCATCAAATTCTCTCTTCTTGATTTTCATAACACTCTTAGGAATGTGTGCCCCACGAAAACCTTCTTTGAAATCCTCCCTGGTTATTTCATTTTCGTTGGGGTGCATGTGCAGGAAGTTTTCCCACCACGATGCGGCTGCTCCCGTGAGGTAATGTGGTGCATACAATACTTTTTCACGGTCTGAACACTATGCAATAATTAATTTTCTCTCCATGTCTCGAAGCCAGTCGTCGGCCTCAAGAGGCTTGTCAGTGTGAGAAAATGTTGGAGGACGCGTCTTCTGTAACTCAGATAATTTGGATTGTTGTTGATACTGACCACGGTTACTTCCCATATTGATGAATTGGTTCATCATTTCCTGGTGTTGTTGCTGACTCTGTTCATACAGACGACACACTTGGGTAAATGTTGTTTCACTGTCCTGTTGACTTGTCTGTCCCTGAGTGAAATTGTGGTTTTGCGGTGTGCCATAATTTTCCTCTGGCCGATTTGGCATGGAACGCGTCCAAGGACGAGACATCTTTCACTCTGGGGATATATTTTGTGAAACTCGTAAGACAATAAAGAAAGTCGCAAAAGTCAATAAAATCACACA
Source organism: Triticum dicoccoides (assembly GCF_002162155.2). Lineage (NCBI taxonomy): Eukaryota > Viridiplantae > Streptophyta > Magnoliopsida > Poales > Poaceae > Triticum > Triticum dicoccoides. The sequence continues at coordinate 313,263,634 of NC_041385.1, read as the reverse complement.
TAAAGAAAATTTTAAAACTCCAGGATATTTTTCAAAATACACGGTTGCGCGCGGAGAAGGACTATTACATATCTTACACACAAGCATAATTATACATTACATCACTCAGGATATGCGTACATAATCCTGACATGTTATTAGACTAGTGCACTTCACCAGATCCAACATGATGCGCAAACAGGCTAGTTCTCACAACCTATGTACATATAAACATATTACACAAGTCGGTACATCGCATGGCGTCTATGCGTACTCAGTCGGAGATGGTGAGGATCTCCCTTGGCCTGCCGAGGGTGAGACGCAGTGACGCCGGGGAATCAACTTCCTCCTTGCTAATAGGTTCCAGACGAGGAATGCTGCACTGAGTTGATGGAGCAGGTGCCATAGGCGGAGTAACCTGAATATGAGTGGGCGGAATAGGTGGAGTAGCACGTATGGGAGTGGGTGCAAAAAGTGGTGCAGCGCGAATAGGAGTGGGTGCAAAAAGTGGTGCAGCGCGAACGGGAGTGGGTGCAATAGCTTGGTTAAACTCCTCAGTGGTAGGCAAACGACGAGCAGTGGCGAGAATGGTAGGCGAATGAGAAGCTGAGGACGAGATAAAAGTCAGCGGTGGAGCGGTGTGCAGAAGTTCCCTCCTGTTGGCAGCACAGTCGTGGACTGAGTCCATGCGGGCAGCTACGAGGTCGTCCACCATGCTGTCGAAGGCTGCCTCCAGGGCTCGGAGGTACTCGACAAGCATCTCAAAGGCCTCGTCTCAATCTCCTCTGGGGCAAGAGAATGAGTAGTGACAGGTGTATGGCACGTGGCAGGGAAGGTAGCAGTAGCGACGGGTCTTCATTGCAGGAAGGACATCCTGAAGACGAGCTATCGCCTGGCGGGCAGCCATCTGCATAGCATGCCTCTCTGTAGGCATGGCTCTCCCCAAGAAACGGAAGCGGCGTATCTCAACACGCCCTCCCCTGAATTGCACCGCGGCCTGGTGCATGGTCAGACTGTCCTTGATCTTGTGCGGATAAAGTGTGAAGACTGGGCGCACGGATGGCCCCATCGCGACCTGAACGATGAAGGAGAGGAGCTTGACAAACCCCTCAGGCACATTGGCGAACATCTGCGAGTCACAGTCGTTGCCAGCCATCTACAAAAGTATGCAAAAATCCTGAACAATCAGATCATAAATTTTATGCTGACTGTCAGAAAAATGATTACATATGTAAAAACATGAATAAACTCTATTATGCTAAGAACCAATTAGCGATCGCACCTAGTGGCTTCCTACAGTCAGCCTGGCTCTGATACCAAGTCTGTCACGACTTGTTTTTCAATAAAAATAATTATTGAGAAAATCGATCTTTAGATCCCAGTATAGGAAAAGTCATCCTCACTGGTAGACAAATACTTGATGAACAGAGGACCAGTAGCATTAAATATATTACAGGGTTGAGCTGAGGCTGCTCAACAAATTATTACAAACTCGCCAATATCTTACATAAGGGCGGTTATGACACAGGGGTGTGGTGGCATGCTACTAGCTCGAGGTAAAACGTGGTGGTGGATAACTTGACTCCTAACTAGCAGCTCATCGAGCGTCGAGGTGAGGCTCGATGAATTTATTTCTGGGTTTGCGGAAGCGGATAATACAGTGACCAAAACAGGATCGCACGGGACTGACTGAGACTCCTCTAGGCGTCGGACTCGCTATCAAACTCTTCATCCATGAGATCGCCTTCATCAACATCTGGCCAAATCAACAAGCCAGGTGAGTACTTTGAAAGTACTCGCAAGACAGTTCAGACAAAAGATATAATAAATGAATGCATGGATGCGTCATGAATAAAAATAATGATGCTCATCCCAACAATAATATTATTGCATGACTTGATAAATAAGAATAAATAACTGAAAACTGATCGGGTGTCTGGAACGACGCCTCGAAAGGTAAACAAATAAAATTCATGCCGCAGTCGGGCGTCTAAGCGACACCACATAAAGGGCTTAAAAGAAATACCTCAGTCGGACATCTGAGCGACGTCACAGACAGGGCGTATAAAAGATATGCCACAGTCGGACATCTGAGCGACGTCACAGACAGGGCTTATAAAAGAAATGCCACAGTCGGACATCTGAGCGACGTCACAGATAGGGCTTGTAAAA
>NC_041385.1:313225022-313261219 GCF_002162155.2 Triticum dicoccoides | reverse complement strand
TTGTAAAATAAATGCCACAGTCGGACATCTGAGCGACGTCACTGACAGGGCTTATAAAAGAAATGCCACAGTCGGACATCTGAGCGACGTCACAGACAGGGCTTGTAAAAGAAATGCCACAGTCGGACATCTGAGCGACGTCACAGAAAGGGCTTGATAACAAAACTAAATAACAACTATGCCACAGTCGGATGTCTGAGCGACATCGCAGAAAGGGCTTATATCAAATGTAAATAACAGGTTAGTCCATCCACAAGAATAATCTTTTAACCGGATTTACACACATGTAGTCCACCAGAGTTTTGTCACTGAGGCTGATATCTGACAAGATAAGATGAATACAGTACTTGGACAAGTACAAGATGATTTAAAGAATTTGAGACTCTACAGAGTTTGTACTAACTGACCACAGCCAACGGATTTCCGTAGTCATGAAGGACTAGTTCCGTTTACGGTATTTCAGTAGAAACTCATTTAACTAGTACACACCCATTTCACCTCACGATGCCAGGAATCACCCTGGACAACGTCCAAGAAAAACTTTGAGACGGGGAGGTCACAACCTCGAATAGCATGGGATCAAATTTCTATACGCGCGCTCTAAGGGGTGCCCCCCTCTCGGTCCCAACCGGAAACACCCATGCCCCCTGACCGGATGACGGGCTTTAATCCAGGGCCATGGAACCCTCATCCCGGCCTCTCTATTTGGTGTGTACCAAAACAATTTGCAACTTACTAAGCCATATTCCTTTCGGAAAACATGTGGCAGTACAGGAAGGAAATGAATGGAAATGTGATTTGATTCATGATGACACGAAAGTCAAATAATCTGACATAAGACTGACATGTCACAACACTGCCATCTTACCCGTCCTCATGCCATCACATGGCCATGCAAATATGTATCCAACAACATAATGCTTTCCGAAACTTACTTTCCACTTATGTGCATGAGATATAACATTCAAAGAAATGTTCATAAACATGCCATGACTATACTAAAATGCAAACATGCAACAACCACTCATCATATCAAGAGTTCAAACATGCTTTCCTGGTTCGGAGTAGTCAGAGTTTAACTGAGTGAAGTCCGCAGCTCCGTCACCTCCTCCGGTATCTACGGTATAAGAAAAATATGCACGTAACGTAAATACCGTGAGTGTACAGAAAAGTTTTCCAAATATTTTTCAAATAAATATGAAAAAAAACTAGACAGAAAAAGAAAGATGACACAAAAAGAATCAATCAAAAACCATTTTCTGTTTAAAAGTTATAAGAGTTTTGGTCCAAGGACCCATCTGTAATGAAACAGAAAACTTCCAGGGGGTTCTGCGGAAAAGTCTAGAAAACGGTTCGTTTAAAAGAAACGGCTGAGAGACTGACAGGCGGGCTCCACCCGTCAGGTTTGAAATTTTCAAACAGGGAAAACAGGGCGCGACGGTGCCCGAGAGGTGCGGTGGTCGCCGGCGGCGATCCACGGCGAGGCAGGGGGATCGGACGGTACCTTCGTGATCAGCACGTCCTTCCGCGTCTGTGGGTGGTGGTGGTGGTCGCCGGCGAGCACTGTGTCAACGGTGGCCCTTGCTCCGGCGGACGGCGGTTCGGGCAGCCGTGGATCTCGTCGGAGGGAGTTGCGGGGGTCAAATTGAAGTGCGGGTTAGCCTTCTGGAGGTGGTACGAGGCTACGGGCGAGAGTAGGGCGGCGGAGGAGTTCTCACCGGAGAGAATGTTGCCGGAGCCCGAGGCAGACGGAGGTGGCCGGAGTCAAGGAAGAAAGGCCCCTCGAGGCTCTTCCAGTGGCTAGGCGGGGTCTGGTGAGGTGGTGGAGTTGTGCGGGGGCGAGAGCAAGCTCGGGGGTGCTATTTATAGCCGGCCCGAGGCGGTTGCCGTGAACGGATAAGTCCGGCGAGTGATTACGGCGTCGCTGTGGCTGGACGGTCGGCTTAGGAGCTGGAGCATCGACTAGACGGAGCATTGGTGCCATTTCAGTGTCCAACCCAGCACGGGAGGGGTGGTTACGGCCTGTCCTCAACGGAACGGCCACACGGCACGTCGGCGGCAGAGAACGCGCTCTGCGCGTGCCAGGCCACGGCGACGGTGCTGCATGTGTGCGCTGGCAAGGAGGTGGCCATGTGGAGCTCTCAGGAGGTTTGGGCCGCGCCGAACGGCGTTATGCCGTAGTGTTGCCCCCTGTCGGCGGTTACGGTGGTTCTGCCGCCGCGGGACACGCCGGCGCAGGCGGGCCAGGGTGCCACCGATGCCAGAAAGGCGCCAAGTGCGTGTGTGGTGCTCCAGACAAGAGGGAGGGGCTGCGAGCAACGAGCCAAATGCACAGTGGACATGTGAGTGAAATTCTGACGGAGCAACGACACTGAATCTGAATTTTTATTGAAGATGAACAGAAATGGTGCATGCCAGGTGTTCGACAGAATGATCTAGGAATGTAGGGATTTTTCCTTGAGCTGATTTTTGGTGGAGTGGTCTCTCATTGCAACTAAAGGTTGCCTGAATTTTGGTGGAATTTTTGGAGGAGTGGAGATATGAATTTCACCAAATTTGGCAAATCTGGTCCAAACTTGCAGAGGGTGAAATTTGAAAATTTTGAAAAGAAGAAGAGTAGATCTTGATGGTTCTAGGTTGTGGGTACCAAGGATTATCCAGGGGAGTTGAGTTGAGACCAAAAATCAAAGGTTTTAAGGTACTTGCTTTGCAAATCACCTAGGCTCAAAAGAAAAGGCATAATTATTTTGGGAAAAGTAATAATTGGAATAAAATCCAAAAATGGATTTTATTTGCTTGGACAGAATGTTTGGTTGCTCCAAAGTGGAAGGAGGGGTTTTGGGGGAGTTTTACCATAAGAGGCATGGTAAAAATAAGAATGGATCAAAACCAAATAAAAGCTCAAAACCAAAAAGGTTTTCTTTTTAGAAGAAACTAAATCCAAGAAAAGATTTTTAGAGGGCAAACTTAGAAGAGGGTTTTTAAGAAGGGTTTAAATGACCTTCTTCAAACCAAGCAAGGCTCTTTCTGAAAACAAAAACCACAAAATTTTGGAGTGTCACAATATATAAATTATTTCCATCCAAATTACGGTTTATTTTATATGATTTTTCAAACTTTAAATGATTTTTGAATTTCTGGTTTTAATTTAATTGTAAAAACGTTTAAATAATAAATGCTATGGGTACACAGAAGTGTACCTAGAATTATGCAACAGAGGCTGACATGTGGGCCCAGTCAGTAGTGACTGAGTCAACATTGATTGGTCCAGGGGGCGATTGGGTCCCACCTATCACTGACTGGGACTGCCCAGTCACTAGGTTTGACTGGTTAGCTGACCAATGGGACCCATGTGCAAGTGAAACATTTTATTTAATAGATTTCTATTAAGTTAATTAGTGTTATTAGCTATGGGGACCAGCTGTCTGTAGCAGAGTGTTTAATAGAGTTTAATTTAGGGTCGCGATTACTGCCATACGTGTGGCATGGATACGAACCCGCCCACATGCCTCATGTGGCGTGAACAGGAACTCGCCCGCACGACCGCGTCCGGGCACGCAATTGCACAACCCGCACGTTCGGTGTGTGGCAACCCCGCCCGTACTGCCCCGTCCGGGCCACACAACCCACTGCCCGCAAGTCCCAGCCGTTCCCGGCCTCCGCTCGATCGCCTCTCTCGACTGTCGCCATCGTCCCCCACCTCTCGAACCCCTACCTCCGTCGCCAGCCTTCTCTGGTTGCCATGGCAACTAGAGCATATCCGTAGGGAAAACCCACTGCAAACCACACCCCAACCCTCCCCACCCCCAGCCCCCCACTCCAACCCGGCCCTTCAAAGACGATCAGCTAAAATCAGGTGAAAATCTCCCAATCTCATCCTTCTCATCCTTCAGGCTGAAAATCTCCCCGATCTTGTACTGGATCCATGCTATAGGGGGGGGGTGGCAACACCAGTAGTTCTGAGATCCAGTAGTTTTGTGATCTACGTGTTGAGATTAAATTAAGTTCCTAGTTTGATTGACGCAAGTAGTTGGGTGGGCAAATGGATGAGTAGGAATCCCTAAAAAAGGAGAGGATGGACAATTTTGGAATAAAGGGGGTGGGAAAAATTAATTGCCACTTGTGTACAACGACACTTGCCACCTTTCGTTGTTAGTAGCTGCCACCTAGTTGACCTGTTGCTTGTCGTCCCTATCTTCTATGTGCAAGCAGCAGAAGAATACAATTCTTGTGGATTGTTGATGCATTCTTGATCATGCAGTGATTGAGAACATATTGGAAAGAAGCGAGACACGGAAAGAATGAATCACGAAGATGGCGCTGATACTTGGGGTTCTCAAAGGACAGAAACGCCCCCTTGGGATGCATCAGAGTACAGTCAACTCATCTCTGCAGGGCCATTGCTTCCACTACTAGAACAGTATGCAGGCATTGGTATGATGCGTGATAACAAAAGAAGAGAACAGTTGCCATCTTCGCAACGATGAAGATGCCATCCTACTTATGTCGTACACTGTCATTTTTTCGCAGGTTCTTATGACCAAAACACTCTCAGGGGGCCCCCGTGGCAAGTTCAGTCACAAGGCGCTAACACTGACAAATGTACGGGCAGCCAACTTCAACTAGCTAATGTGGCTAATCAAGGTAATGCATACGAAAAAAGAGCACATACTGGTCTGGACATGAAAAATGAACATGCAAAAAAATGGCAAAAAAGGACTCATGAGTTATCACGGGTGAAAATGCAGGGCCTTCATGCAGCACGTGGCATCCGGCAGCACCCATGTACCTGCCATCGATGTCATACACAAGTGAGTCCATAAAAAAGTGAATATGCGGATGCTAAATTAGCAGAAGGAGCATAGTTGACAATTGCAATTGCCATGACTGGACATCTACAATTGCCATGGTTAAATAACTGTGGTTGTCATCCCTGGACAACTGTTGTTGCCATCCATGGACAGCTAAAGTTGCCATGGAGGAACAACTAAAGTTGCCATGGCAATGTAACTACAGTTGCTATGCCATGACAACTGTAGTTGCCATGGAGGAACAACTGCAGTTGCCATACTATTGCAACTACAGTTGCCATGCCAGGAAAACTGCAGTTGCCACATCAGGGGCAACTACAGTTTCTGTGCTAGCACAAACTGCATTTGCCATGAGTTGACCAACCACTACTATGCTTACAGGTTATTACGGTGGTGGTAACCGGGCAAATGTCTCGTGGCAAGATTCACAAATTGCAGGTGGAGCACGTCATTTTGGTGTCACAGACCACACAAGATGGTCACATGCAGCACAACAAGGTAAGGAAAAAAACTGAACCACAAAACAGCACTACATTTGTTTTTGTGGAAAAAAAAAGCACATGCCAAAAAAAAAGAATTGAAGCAGTGATGGTGGAAAAGAACGAAGCATAAAACACTGAAAAGTGGTTGCATGCAAATGAGTCATGTACTGTCTTTGAAAAATTGCCAACTGCTAAAAGCATGTATGCATCACTAATGGTTGAACACATTTCACCTAGTGAGATCAATCTTATAATGCAGAAGTTTTGTTGCTAGAACACAGTGGTTGCCATTTGTTGGTAGCAGTGTTTTCCATGAATGCAGGACTGCAGCTGCCATGCATATAGAACCCAAGTTTTCGTACTAAAAGAGGAGCTTGTTGTCGTGCATTGGCAAACAGTGGTTGCCATGTTTGTTGAACTGTAGCTGCCATGACTGGACAGCTACATTTGCCACACATGTCCACGCGCAAACTGACATCTTGCTGTTCGAATGATGTAATGCCAAATCACTCCATGTTGATTTCATCCATTGCGATAAACATGTTATTCAAGCAAAAAAATCTTACTCTCGTACCTGTTTTTTCGATTACAGGGCCTACAACTACAGTGAACAGCGGCGCGGGCACATCTACTACGGGAAGCTCTGAGCGCACAGAAGACGTGTTCCCCCAGCCAGTAGACAATCATGCCGCAAATAATGCCGAGTCAGTGTCAGAAATGGCAATCATTCCAGCAATTCCCACAGCCACCCCTTTGAACGCAAGCACTGGCAACACTCAAATCGATGAAACTGCTGCCGATACTGAAGTGAATGATGAAACTGACGACGAGGCACAAGGGGATGAAGATGATGGGCAACCAGATATCATGGTACCTCAGCCACCGTACGTTGGGCGGAGATTTGAATCGTTTGCAGAACCAAAGGAATTCTACCAGACATATGCAAAGTACCAGGGGTTTGCCATCAACACCAAATACCATAGAAAAATTAAGAAAACTAACAAGTATAGCAGAGGTGAGTTGAGGTGCCACAAGGCACGAAGCAACAAGAAAGGGAAAGGTGTTGCGCCTGTCATTCCAGAACGAAAGAGAGGGATCATTCTCAAGACGGGTTGCCCTGTCCGGTGTAAGCTAAACGTAGATGGAACATAGTATGTGGTCACTAAGTACTTTGACGAGCACAACCACAAACTCATAAAGAAGTTTGATCTGGTCAAATTTCTGACCGCCCACAGAGGGTTCACCCTAGTCGAAAGGCAATTCGTAAAGCTGCTACATGATTGTAACGTCGGTCCATCAAGAATGATCCAGATACTATCACTCATCCACAGCAAAAAGGGGAAACTGAGTAGCATGCCATACATACCAGCTGACGTCACAAACCTACAGGCCAAGTACCGTAGAGAGAGCAAGCTGGCTGACATTGAGGCCACAATGGCCTACTTCGATGAGAAAGCGAAGGAAGATCCAGATTTCTTCTACAGGATAAGATTGGACGATGAGGACCGTGTCAGGAACATGTATTGGGTGGATGGTGCTGCAAGGAGAGCCTACAAACATTTCCGAGATTGCATTTCATTCGACGTGACGTATCTGACTAATATCTACAAGATGACATGCGCTCCATTCATAGGAATAAATAACCACAATCAGTCGTTGCAGTTTGGCTGCGGGCTCGTTCGGAACGAAGACACGGATGGGTACGTTTGGCTGTTCAAGACCTTCTTGGAGTGCATGGATGGACTTGCTCCGATGAACATAATAACAGACCAGGATTTCAGCATGCGTGCAGGCATAGAGGAGGTATTTCCGTTGGCAGTGCACAGGCACTGCAGGTGGCACATTATAAAGAAGGTTGAAGAGACGCTAGGACCGTTCTTTGCTGACCGTCCAGAGCTCCACAAGGCGTTCGAGCTGTGCGTGGACCACATCTTGAAGGTGGAGGAGTTTGAAAGGAGCTGGATGGCCATGATTGAAACATATCAAGTCCAAGACAACGAGACGCTTGCTAACCTGTGGGAGAAGCGAATGTACTGGGTGCCAGCCTACTTCATGCAGTGCTTCTTTCCCTTTCTGCAGACTACGCAGCGCAGCGAGGGGTTCAATGCTGTTTTGAAGTGGTACGTGAGCCCTGGCAACTCATTGCTACAGTTTGCCAAGCAGTACACAGCTTTGCAACAAAAAATTCTGGGATCTGAGCTACAGCAAGAAGCTACCACCGCGCTAAAGCAGCCGAAATTGCTAACGTATTTACCGATGGAGAGGCAAATGAGCAAGATATACACAAACAAGATCTTTAACAAGTAAGTCAGTTGCGTTACAGTCTTATTTGCACAAAAAGCACTAAGGCAGTAGGTGACTTATAGGGTGCAATGCAGTTGCCCTGATATGCAGTTGCCATGTGTAATGAAATACTGTTTGCCATGCTTACTCAACTGCAGTTGCCATGTTCAATGAAAATTTTGTTTGTCATGTTCAATGAAGTGCAGTTGCCATGTTTAATGCACTGTACTGCCATTGGGGCATGTTGGTATGCAAATGCCAATGTCAACTGAAAAACGTTATATTCTAGACACATTTCATGAAATGCAGTTGCCATGTTTACTAAAAATGCAAACTTCCATGATTGTTGAAAAATGCAGTTGCCATGTTTACTCAACTGTAGATGCCATGTTCAATAAAAATTCAATTGCCATGTTTTATGCAAAGGGCTTCCAGTGAGGAGTGTTGGTGTGGAAATGACAATAGTCAGTTCAAAATGCAATACAGTTGCCATGTTTTACTGCAGTTGCCATGTTCAGTGTACTATGTTTGCCATGTTCAGTGTACTATGTTTGCCATGTGTTATGTAATACAGTTGCCATGTGTTATGTACTACAGTTGCCATGTGTTATGTACTACAGTTGCCATGTGTTATGTACTACAGTTGCCATGTGTAACAGAAAAACAAACAAAACTTGCAGATTCCAGGAAGAAATAAAGCGTGCCAGCATGTTCACGGCTTTCCAGGTGGAAGAACATACATTCAAGGTGTGTTCCATTTTGGGCATGTCGGATTCAGAACCTGAAGACCCGGACAAAGGAAGGAACTACTTCGTGAAAGCCTCGATCGAACAAGGCGAATACTACTGCCAATGCTGCAAGTTTGAATGGGACGGCATTGTGTGCTGTCACATACTGAAAGTAATGGACATGAACGCTGTGACATGCATGCCCCACCATTTCATAAGGCGGCGATGGACTTGGGATGCTGACGACGCGTTTGCGCCGCAGACAACAAACGCAGTTCTGGCTGTGCATGACGAGAGACCTGAGGCAACCATGGAAGCCGTGAGGCACGTTGTGCTGACAAAGAACTATGATGAGCTAATTGATAAAGCGTGCAAGAGTGATGAGACAGCGAGAGTCGCAGAAAAACACAGGAAGGCCCTGAAAAGAGAGCTTGATGAGATCAAGAAGAGGAAAGCTGAGGAAGCCTTACACCGGTTCCCCCGCACATCAAGTGTGCCTTCATCCACGGGGCCATCATCTGAAAACTCTGAGATAGGATCTGGAACATCAAGCACACAAACCCAGGTTAGGAACCCACCCCGTTCCATCACAAAGGGTCGTCCAAGAGAGATAAGGTACAAATCGGGATTGGAGATTCAAGCAAAACACAAGAAAACGAAGAAAGGGACGGGCAATCCATAAGCAAAAGTTGGGGCACTGTGACATGGTCCTTGTGGACATTTTATTTTGTACCCTATATGTTGTGAACTTTTTTTTAATTTGGGATAATGACTCTAGAGGGGCTTCAGAAGTTGAAGGAGAATGCATTGAATGGATAAATGTAGTTGCCATGTTATTGGTACTTAATCTGCCATGTTATGGGTACTTGATCTGCCATTTTATGTGTAGTTAATCTGCCGTGCTATTTTACACTAAAAATATGCCATGCTATTTTGTACTAAAAATATGCCATACTATTTTATACTGAAAAATATGCAATGCTAGTTGCACTGGATCTGCCATGTTAGTTGTACTGGATTTGCCATGTTAGTTGTGCTGGATCTGCCATGTTAATTATGCTGGATTTGCCGTGTTGTTTGTACTGGATCTGCCATGTTAGCTGTACTAAAAATATGCCATGGTATTTGTAATGACTCTGCGTCGCATATATTTACATGAAAAAATCGACGCGGTTTAGTGACACATATTGTGTTGTGTAAACCACAGCAAAGGTTGTGGCTACATGATCAACCTACCATGCTAGCCGGTGAAGTTAGTGATGAAATAGAAGAAGCAAAACGTCCAAATGAACAACGATGATGACTTTCGCTAACCATGTCTGATGAACTACATTCGCCATGTTTTAAAACATCATGACGCATTCAAAACAGCAAACGGGCGATACAAACGATGAAACCATAGTAATAATGATAAACATAAAAAAACATATCTGCTGTCACGCCTAAGTAGGTTCACATCCACACATATATTACATAATCTATTCAAATGTCACTCACACACCACCACTACATAGTAGCCTACGCGGTGTTGCAGTCATAACATAGCAAACGACCATAGTTTTTGACGAGAACAAAAGAGATAGTACCTTACATTCCTCGGCAACAGAATGTAAGGTATGCGTCCGGTGTGTATCGCCGCGTGATCACTTGTACTTCTTGATGACTTTCTTGACAGCATCCTCCACAAACTCGCGTGCTCCATACCGCTTGTTGAAATCTTTATTCGTCAACCAATTCCACGTGTAGATTTTCCGGAGCTCAACAACCGTTGCAGCTGTGACAGCGGGGACAAGTCTACCTTCCCACTTTGCAACGTATTCCAACGTGTGAAAGCCACAGTCCGTCCTGCACAATAAAAAGAGTCAGGTGAACTCGCAAAAAAGGACAAACATAGCATGATAGACTTCAATTCAGATGTAACAACAAAAAGAGGGGTTGGATGGATGTAAATGGAACATGGAGGATGGGAGTAGGAAATTACGTGTTCTCTTGCTTCGTAGTTGCCACGTACTCAAGCGGGAAATGTCTGATCTGGACCTTTGAGTGTTCATAGTGATGGTTCCATGTCTCTTTGAGGTTGTTGATGAAGAATTCAGCATGCGTAGTAAGGTCTGCATCAGCTGCCGAACGCATTGAATCAAGCACCTCAAAGCGTTGGTTCTTCAGGTCAAGACAGATCGCATAATGGTGACCACACTTGTCGTGTTGGTCATGTGGTGCAAGCTCCTGGAACATGGGGAACATGACCTGCATTAAAAAGTGAGGGAAATGAGAAGCAGAGTTCACATGAAGAACCGCAGAGGGACAAAAAAAAGTAGAATCATGTAGACTATTTGGTTATGGGTGGGGGTAGTTGAAAGAAAGTTGCCATGCATGTATGAACAAATTTTGCCGTGTATTTTTCTATGAAGTTGCCACACAGTTTGTACAAGATGCAAGAAATCAAAAAGTCAGTTTGCACGGCAGCTATTGCCACATGAAACATCTGCCACATGAACAGAGTGCAGAAGATGGCAAAAAACCATACCATGTGAAAAAAAAAGTGCAAGCAGGGAAGGAATACTCACATATTTCTTCATTGTGAGCTTAACTTCACCATGTTGTGCAAAATTCTTCCTCAGGATTTTATGGTGGAAGTCACCATCCCATATTTTGTAGGTCACACTGTAATGCATGATTGTTTTGCCATCACACACATCCATATGATTGGTGATGTAGTCAATCCCGCATGCAACTACGTTCGTCGACATTTTACCGTTTGGCCTCACGGACTCAGCAAGATCACCCAGGTCGACATACGTCGCTCCGCATTGAATGACCTTGGTTCTGTCCAAACATGAGTTGTATGAAAACGATATAACATGAAATAATCATGCCTACTAAGTAAAAAAATGAAAGAAGTAAAACGTAAGCGGATCATGTATAGAAAGTACAAAAAAAGAAGATGAATGATAAAAAAAGGAACAAAGCAAAATGATAGATTATGGGGGTGTGGTCATTTACGCTTTAAGCTCCTTCATGTGCTTGCTGCTGGACCTCGCATTTCCAAAACGCTTGACAATATCGTACAGCTGGGTCTGTTCCTTAGTGGCCCTGAATTCGGGCTCGTAGTCTTCCGCGGGAGGTGGGTGAACTACCCTTTGCTGCCTCACAGAACCAGGGGTGGCACTCCTGATGGTATCCTTAGATACCGTATCTGCAGGCATGTTGGAACTTGATTGGCCTTGCCCTCGTGAGGTCCTCCTATGCAATGCTGCCTCCTCGATCCTGCGGTAAGCTTCATCAAGAGACGGTGAAATCTCCTCAGGGGTGGCTGCGAGTATCAAAAAAGTGGATTAGAATGCATAGAAAATCAAAAACAGATGCATTGTGAGAAGGTAGGGTGCATTATGTGAGATTTATGAACAAAAAAGTGGGGAGTTGCCATGTGTGGTGCAACTGTAGTGGCCATGGTGTGGCAACTGCAGTTGCCATGTAGTTGCACTGTAATTGCCATCTGGTTTGACTATAGTTGCCATGTCGCAGCAACTACAGTTGCCATGTTGTGCTAACTAAACTAGACATGTGCTTGCCGAGTGGGGAAAATGCGGCATGGAAACAAAAAAAGTACATATGGCATAGTGCAGCAACTCCAGTTGCCATGTGTAATGCACTGTATTTACCATGTGACAGAAACTACAGTTGCCATGTTGAATCAACTTCAGTTGCCATGTGGTTGCTAAAAAAATGTGAAATGCAGCATGGCAGCAAAAATAATGTAGGTGACATGGTGCATCAAATCCAGTTGCCATGTCATCACATATCAGTTGCCCCATCATGATTGAGGACCCCCCCCCCAATAAAATACGATTGCAACGATAGTCAAACTACAAAGATGTATACAAGAAAATGATATAAGCACATGATAAATGTACCTTGAACTATCGGCTCTGCAAACTTGACAGCCTTCCTGCCCTCCACCATTGGCTGCGCCATCATTGCGGGCATGCCTCCCGGGAAAGCAAATGCAACTGGCATAGGATCTGGCACCACTGGTTCATCTTGACCGATGCCAAGACTGAAGCTCGGTGGGGTGAAGGCCATTGGGTGCATCTCATGCCTACTTGCCGGACCATGAACAACTTGCGGGGCAGAATCCAAAGGTGAAAGATCAACAAACATATCTGAATCGGCCGCTACAGAATGATTGGGCTTATTTGTAGGGCGGGGCATATTGTCAGCGGTATCAGCTACAGCTTTCTTGACAATCTTCTTGTTTGGGCTGTATGGGACACCCACATTGACTGGGAGCTTGGAAGTGCACAGATTTAAGCTGGGGATTTCCACTGCGGGTAAAGGCGCACTCTGATCCGGACGTTCACCTGCGTCACTCGTGCTTGGCTTGACACCTACATCAGTTGTGCTCCGGTCTTCCGGTTTCTCCATCGCATTGCTTGTGGCAGGTGGGGGGAACAGTGTGGACGCAGGGACATAACCAGAATCGTCTCTGCTGCTCCTAGCTACAGCCGGTGCGTTGGGTATGGCTGTTGATTGCTTGCGGGGGCTACGACGCCTTGGTGGAAGACCAGCACGCGAAACGGTCGCCTTAGCGGTATCTGCACCGACAGGAGCTGGAGCTGTTGTGCCAAGACTCTCACCTGTAGATGGCATATCATTGTGAACTGCCGCCTCAGCCGCTTCTGTCGTGGACATAGGAGTGTCACCACGCACGCGCTTGGAATCAGTGTCAGATGAGCGGGAATCTTCTTTGCTTAGGTTGGTCTCAGGAGCGTCCACTTCAACGCTTGCTGATGGGGTGGCATGGCTCACAGCAGCATCCTTCATTGCCAGAAGAGTTGGCACTATTTCAGCTGTCCTGGCAGATACCGACTCGTCACTCCCCGATGTACGGATGCCTGTTGTTCTGGCCTGCACATCTGCAGCCGGCGGAGATGGTCGGCCACTTGCATCAGAGTTAGTGGGAGCAATTGATGGTGCAGCAGCAGTATTGTCGCCTGGCGCCTCGTGAACATCTGAGTTGCCCCCTGTTGACAACTTTGAATGCAGGCGTTCGAGTGGGTCCTTAATGATATGCTTGGACCCGCGCATAGTGGTCTTCTTCACCCTGCAAAAAAAGAAAAGCACATGAAAAAGGTATTAAAAAATGAACAAAATATATTTGCCATGGTAGAAATCTTAAAAAATGAAAAACAAGTGGAAAAGCTGGTAGTTGCCATGTAAGGGGAACATGAGTTGCCATGTGACATAGTTGGCAGTTGCCATACAAAATCCATCAGTAGTTGCCATATTAGCCAACTTGAAGAATGATAAAAATGACTGAGCACTATGGGATGAGCACACAAGCCAACGATAAATATGGCAGTTGCCATTAGGTACAGTAAGAGTTGCCATTTGGCCTAGATGCCAGTTGCCATGTAAAAACCAATAGGAGTTGACATACACTTGAAAATGAAGGAAGAAATCATTTGGAAAAACAACAGTTGCCACGTGGGGGACGATGACAGAAGACCATGTGACAAGCTGAACAGTTGCATTGGAAAATCAAGAAGAAATAACACTATCTCAATGAAAGCACATGGAGAAACCTACTTCTTGACTAGCTTCCTCAGGTCTGGCAACATGACAGGATCCCCGGTGTTGGTCGTCGTCGTACAAGGAGAAGACCTGGTGGAAGGGGTGTCACCGGCAGTGGGGGCACCTTTGTTCAACCGAGCAGAAACACGGGTTGGCGTTGGCGCCTGTTTCTTCGTAACTGCTCGTCCACCAGCGGTCGGCTCGCTACACGTATGAGATTGGGGGGGGGGAGGTGGCAATTGTCAGACAACAAACTCATTGCGGCGCTTGACAAAAAACAAGTGCACGAAAGGGATGAGTCTGTTCCAAGAAAATAGACAAAGCAAAAAACTAAAATTAAAGTCGAACCTCCTCCTAGCAGCTACGGGATCGGTCCTAGACCTCTTGCCAGGAGAACCCTCCCAACATCCTCTGGAGCCCTCCCCCTCCTTGATGGCAACACCCCCTCGCCTCTCGCAGCCGTATGTTCTTTGACTTTCTCTGGTGGGGGGACATCTGTTGCATCCTTGCCCTTGTTATCACCTACGCAAACTTCAGCATGTTCATCATCATCAGAGTCCTGTTGCACATTCTCCATGTCATCGTCGTCATCCTTGCTGAGGCCGGCGTCTCCATCTAGATCATCTTGTGTGTCACCGGGCTCTTGGGAACTGTTGTAGTCATACCGGCCACGGCAACCGGTTGGCCGATGTGTACGTTCTGGGGCAAATGAAGTGAATTACCTGGCAACCGCGTCGCTGTCAGAACCACTGAGGGACATCCACCCCTCAACCAACTTCCCGAGCAATCCGGTCATTCCGGATGCAAACTGCCCAATTAGATGCTCAATAGGTGCCCTCGCCTGTGCACAAAACAAGAAGCATCAACAACCACCCATATTGTAGTCACTTCCGCAACATCAACAAATAACCCACGGCAAACCATAGATGTAGATATTTTGATTACCTTAGTAGGGCAAGATGGAGCTGAGTGCACATCCATCCACTTTTCAAAGTTTTGAGGCCCCCCAAACACGCTGTAGTCTATAGCGTGCTTGGCCATCAGCTAGAAAAAACAAAAAAATAGCAAGGATGTAAGAGTTAGAAGGTAAGTTTCAGCACGAATGAAAGAGTTCCCATGTGGAGTCAAACATGGATACAATACGCAGACAGCAATGGATAAAAAAAAGGTAGTCATCCCTTATGAACCACGGACAATTGCCTCATGTCAAATTTGTAAACATGCCGTGTGGAGAGAGAAACCAAAACTAACCTGCAGTTTTCCATATTTTGTATCAGTCACCTTGTCTGCGGCAAGCACAGCCTTGACAACGTTGATAGTCCACACAGAAACAGCAAACTTGTGCGTAGGCGGCAGGCCTCCTATCCCAGTGAAATCCACGGTGGACAGATCAAGACAGTCGACATACATGAGCCGATTTAAAACAAATTTACAAAGAAATAAATATCAGTTGCCATCATGGGTACTTTTGTAGTAAAAAAACATGATAATATATGTTCCCATAGTAATCAAGTTGATGTGCATGAAAAGAATGGAATAAAAAGAAGAAGTTGCCTCCTGTATGTGCTAGTTGCCATCATAGTGTGATGGCAATTGCCATATTGCTAAGATGGCAGTTGCCATCATAGTGTGATAGCAGTTGCCATAATAATATGATGGCAGTTGCCATATTGTCATTATGACAGTTGCCATCTTGTTATGGTCAGGTTGCCATGCATGAATAAAAGTGTGTTAAAAAGTGTTCACAAAAAAAACTAGTAAAAAATACCATTAAATGCAGTCGACAACCATTTTGGTACATCTTGCTTGAGAATGCATCGTGCAGGAAGTCGGCAATAAACTTACACCAATTCATGTTCTTCACATTTTTCAGGTCCGCCTGCACCACACAAATTTCAGGGCAAAAAGGTTACCGCATCAGAAATCAAATGGAAAAAAACATCGAAAACACTGGCAGACACTAGCTTTACAAATGACATCGGAGCCAAAAAAGATTGAAGGAAAATAAACTAGTAAAGATGGATCATTCACCATGATGGGGAAGCATTTGTTGCTTGGGCGAAGAGAAGTGGTCGGCGCGAAAACAGCTGAGATGAGGTACATGAGTAGCTTCATATTGAAAACATCTCCATGCGTCGTCATGGCCTGCAGCGAATCTGCCAGTGCAGACATGTTCGGCATGGATTCCATTCCAGGAAACAAACGGGGGAACAGCGCTTCCTCTATCTCATTATTGACCTCGTACGGGACTTTGATATGTCCACGAGGCACACCCAAAGTACAGAACACAGATTCCTCGTTCAACGGTAGTCTTCCACGTCCCGGAATCACGAATTCCCTGGAGGCGGGGTGGTAGATCTCACCAAGCCAGTCGCATACAGGGTTGACAAGGTTCGTGCACCGGGCATCCATCATAGCCTGCATACCCATCTCAGCAGCAGCTCCCTTCTGATCGTCGGTGAATTTGTCAGTCAACGCAGTCAGTCGTTCTTGGGAGGCTCTGTTGCGAATATGTTTCTTCTTCTGCAAAAAACAGACAAGAAGTGATCAGTTGTTGCCATGTTTTGCAATGTCATGTAATTTTAGTTCATGACTGACGACTGTAAGCTCGAGGTGCCAACCAGTAACATAAAGCAGGAGGAGGGGCGGGGATGTGTGGACAGTTACCTCATCACCCTCTTTTCTCCGTCCATTTGCCCGATTACGCTGTGGTGGATCCATGAAATCATCATCATCAATTTGATGATCGCCACGAGCCATTCTGCTGAGATAGGAACAGACCAAATTGTCATGGTGGAAATATAAATGCAAGAGGTAAGCAGTTGCCACCTAACAGAAAATGTCAACTAGTGAATGCAAAAATATAACATGAACACACAAGCACCCCTCCTATGATTGTCGAAAACATAAACGTGGCAAGGAAGCGCATTGGTTGCATTATCAAGTAAAACAAAAGTATACAGATGGTAAATGCACTTGAAAACAAAAAATGTCGAAGATGCCATGTTAGCCCAAGATAGTACGATAGAAAGTCACAAAATCCTCCACATCACAAAAACTAAGATGTGGCAGCTCACACATTGTCCTAAAAATACACCAATAAAATGCCACCTATTCAGCGGCAGAAAATGTGCTAGGGTGGAATTGCCATGCTGAAATGCAACACATACTAGAAAAAAAGCAATGAACCCACATCTAATCAAGAACCTGAAAATTGCCACATTGTGTTCAGATATCACAAAGTCATTGTGGCAAAACAAAAAAATTGCGTCTGCGGTACAATGAATTTGCCACATTGTATTGACTGTAACATGGCAACATACATGATGTGGTAAGCCAAAAACTTGCCACACACAAAGCGTATGTATGGCATCTGACATAGTTGATACGCAAAATTGGTTGCCACATTATGCAGCCAATTTGCCACACTGTCCTATCTGCATTATGGCAACAGACAGTGTGTTCACATTCCATTTGCCACATGAATATACTATCCAAGTGGCAACAGGCACACTTGATGTGCACATTAGTTGCCGTCCAGTGTAGTTGGTAACTATCACAAATCATTCACCAAATTAGTTGCCACAATGAAAAAGAATGTTTGTGGCTGCTATCACAGTAATTCACCAAATTAGTTGCCACATGCAAGAGCGTGTGTGTGGAAACTACCACAGTTATTCAATAAAATAGTTGCCGCATGGGGAAGCTTATTTGTGGCAACTATCACAGTCATTTCAGTAAGTTTGTTGCAGCATGGGAGAACACATTTGTGGCAACTATCACATTTGATCAAGAAGTTAGTTGCCATATAATCATGATAGTTAATCAAACTACCAAATTTTCCTCATACTACAGTTTCAAAAACCAACTAACTAGATCTAGGGTTCAATGGCAACTACAGTGACTTCAAATTCAACCTCAAAATTCTTCCCCGAACTGATTGCAAACACCAATTCGAACCAATGCACATCAAACAAACCGGGAGACACCTGTCCAATCCAAATGCAAGACTAGTGCGTGTCTCCGGATAGGCATAACCACACCGACGAGGCCGCCGCCGCGGCGGCGACGAAACTACCCGGTGCCACCAAAAACGGCTAGCAGGCGACTTCGCCACCGTCGGGAACGCCGACGCATCGCCGAATCGCCTGAATCTCTACGAATCTCGCTCGAGGAATCGAACAGGGGGGAAGGGGGGAAATGCACGAAGGGATTGCGAGAGTTGTAGCGAGCATTACCTTCACCCCGCAGGCGCTCCGGCGAAGCCGCTCCGTTCCGGCGACCACCACCGACGGCCGCGAACACCGTCGATTCTTCCGCCTCCGCCGTCGCCTTCTCCCCTCGTCTTCTCCTCCAATGGTCTGAAGTGCGAGTGGGTTGGGTGCGGGTGTGAGTAAATGGAACCGTGAGGGAGAGGGGGCAGAGGTGTGCGACATGTTTGACGTCAACCGCGGTCGGCGCGTGGCGTGCGGGCGCATAGCAGTTCCATCGCACGCCTCCGGGTGGCAACCGCTGACCGCGGGAGGGCAACCAACGTGCGGGCGAACTGTCTCGCATACCGCACACGCGATTCGTCCTACGTGGCGCAGAAAAACGACAAAATTGTGCCAAGATTCGTGCACAAGATACCCAACGGTGATGCTGGCGTGTGGTCAAGATGGTTAATGCCCACACGTGTGGGCGTTAACATTTCCGTTAATTTAACCGGAGATTAATTAGCGCCAATGGGGTCCATTGTCAGTGGCAGTTAGCATGGGGATTAGCCGCGAATGACCTTGCACATGGGCCCCGTACGCGTTTAAACGCTGACGCACACGCCGGCTCGGGATCGTCGCTCCGGCGACTTAAACGGACGGCTCGGGATCGTCGCTCCGGCGACTATTTAAGCGACGGAGACGCGCGTTTGTAAGCGGACATCAAGACACATCCACCGAAGCTAGTTGCAGCGGCAGTTCCGGTCTAGTTTGACTGTGGCGACAAGTAGATGTGGCGAGCCAGAGCGGGGCTGCGGCAGCGCTTCTGTCGTGCATGGGCGCGCGAGAGGGGAAGCGGGGCGCAAACGCGGGCAGCAGTTAGTGGCGCGTGAGCGCGGAGAGGCGTCCGCGGAGTAGACAGGGCGCGTGGTCGTGAGCGAGCTCCGGCCACGACAACCGCAGTGCTGGGCGGTGGCCTACGGTGTAGAAACGGAAGGGGAACAGGGGGTCGACAGAGGCTCACCAGGGGAGGCAGGTGGCGAGCTTGAACGAGGCGAGAGCCTGCCGGAGCGCGGGGCGCGGCAGCCGTGGCGGCAACTAAATTGGGGATGAGGTTGGGGGGACAGCGTAGCACAAGCCACGGCTCTAGGTCGAGGTGGCCGGCGGTGTAGTGGATGGTGGCAGAGTTGTCGGGTACGTCAGACGGGTGAGGGGAGGCCGGTGGCCTCGTCCCTCGTGCTCGACGGCTGCCACGGCGGAAGAGGCATTCGGTGAGTGGGGCAGAGAAGGGAGAGGGGGCGAGGGGGAGAGGGCGAGATCTGGGGAGGAAGCAGGGGGAGTGGGCAGAGGAGGAGGGGACCAAGGAGGCGGGGTCCTTATCCCCCCGTCGACGCCGGCGAGGTGGTTGGGTGGAGCCCGCGCCCGGCGCTCGGTCGGAGGACCAGTGGAGGGAGAAGGCGACCAGGGAGGTAGGTGGGCCGGCTAGGCCGGCCAAGGTGGGCTAGGCCCAGCGGGGGCGTTCATTTTCTTTTGTTTTTGTTTTCTTTTTAATCATTTCTGGTTTTTCTTTTTAGTTTTATTTTATTTTTAGTTTTACAAAATATAACACTAGCCCCTAAATTAGTATTATTAATTATGCCACTGCCACAATTAATTTGGCACTTTAATTAAATAGTTTGCATTGTTTATTATATAAAAAGCATTTAACAATTGTTTTTAGCCCTTCTTTTATTCATGTAAGGGCATTTAAATACTTTATAAAATATAGGTTTCAACAGGACAATTATCCAGGGATTATTTTCCACACTTTGAACATTTTATTTTGCATGTTTCAGAGGTTTGAATTTTGACTTTAATGGAAGTGAGGATTAGCAACAGTAAGAGTGATAACATGGCACCATTAACTTGGGATTAACGTAGCTTAACAAACAGGGTATTACAATAGTCTACTTTGCATATTTCATTGAAATTGCTTCTTGAGCACACCATTCCATGATGTGCTTCTAAGTACTCCTTCACCTCGGGATTGTGAGCGTACAACACTCAGATGGTCCTCATGCTTACTCAAGCTGCATGTGTATCATACTGGCCATAGGTTCTCATCATAAACTTTACCTCTGAATTTCTTTTTAAAATTTTGCGCTAGGTGTCGCATACATTCCCTATGCTCTGCTCCGGGGAATACAATTCCTACTGCAGTCTCTAAACTCTTGCAAGCATAAGAGTGTATAGCTAAACCTGGGGGTGTACCTATAATGTTGCGCAACTGCTATTGAAACCAGTCCCAACTTTCCTCGGACTCTGCCTCCGACAGACCAAATGCAACTGGGAATAGCCAGTTGTGTGAATCAACTACAGAAGTTGCTACTAGATGTCCTCTCCATCTTCCATTCAAAGCAATTGCATCGACAGCCAAATAGTGCCTGCAACCATCCAGAAACCCCTACTAGCAAGCCTTGAAGCAAACAAAAGCCCTCCTGAAGCCCTCCTTCTCAAATGATTTCCCTCTTATTTTGTATGAAAATGTATGATTTTCAATCTCTACAACACTCGCTGGACTAGCCATCTCCACTTCAGCTCCGTAAGTGTAAGGCAACTGAAAACTCTCATTCCATGGACCATTTATCTTGTCAAGAGCCATTTCCCTACCATAAAAATCCTCATGTAAGGTACCACAATTTTTTACTTCTCAAAAATCTTCCCTTGGAGTTTTGTTGGACCAAGTGTTGGTCTTTCTCTCAGCCAATCCAAGATTTCATCTGCCACCCACCTAGTCTTTGCTAGCTTTGTTTTGGTCTTTCCACCTCCCCCTCTAGGTGGACAAGTGTGCTGGTGTGGGTTTCCTTTTATCTAAAACAAAATAAAGTACAATTAAGAAACATTACACAATGATCTGAAAATAGAATGAATTAATAAACTGAAATCCATAATGAGGTGTAATACCTGAATCAATTTTCTCTTTAGCATACGGGATGCATGCAGCTTCCACCTACACCTATCATATGGGCAATGAACGGTGAACCTTGTTGGGTCACTCCTATCAATCACATAATTATTTCTAGTCAGAATGCATATGTATTCACTACATTACGCCAGTACACCATCGATTTGAATATGGTTCCCGGAGTAAGCTGAGGATCTTCCCTGCTCCACTCAATTGTTGGCATGTCGTCACCATCGTATTCATCTAAAACTAAGATGTCAATGTTCTCATCCCTCACTTCATCCTTAGTGTCATCAAATCTAGCATGACTGTTGGGCTCCAACGGATATTCATCTTCCATTGCCTGTTGACTGACTATATCTACCAGCTCAGGGTACACCAGCTCATCCTCATCATCAAGTCGTGTCACTTCCTCATCAGGCTCTGCATCTACTTCTACAACAACTACAGAAGGGACAGGAAAAGCGGCAGTAGAACGGCAGCTGATGACCCACGAGTATAGGGGATCAATTGTAGTCCTTTCGATAAGTAAGAGTGTCGAACCCAATGAGGAGTAGAAGGAAATGACGAGCGGTTTTCAGCAAGGTATTTTCTACAAGCACTAAAATTGTCGTTAACAAATAGTTTGATAGCAAGGTAATTTGTAACGAGCAAGTAATAGTGACAGTAACAAAGGTGCAGCAAGGTAGCCCAATCCTTTTTGTAGCAAAGAGGCCTGAAAGGTCTCTTATAATAAGCAAAGGGTTCTTGAGGACACAGGGGAATTTCATCTAGTCACTTTCATCATGTTTGTTTGATTCGCGTTCGTACTTTGATAATTTGATATGTTGGTGGGCCGGTGCTTGGGTGTTGTTCCTACTTGAACAGGCCACCCACTTATGATTACCCCCTCTCGCAAGCATCCACGACTATGAAAGAAGAATTAAGAATAATCTAACCATAGCATGAAACATATGGATCCACATTTCCCTTACAAAATATCGCATAAACTATAGTTTAAGCTTATCTCACTCTAGCAACTCATCATCTAATAACTACTCCACAATGCTTTCCCTTAGGCCCAAAGATGGTGAAGTGTCATGTAGTCGACGTTCACATAACACCACTAAGGGAAACAACAACTTACATATTGTCAAAATACTGAACGAATACCAAATTCACATGATTACTTATGACAAGACTTCTCCCATGTCCTCAAGAACAAACATAACTACTCACAAAACATATTCATGCTCAAGATCAGTGGGGTATTGAATAGCATAATGGATCTGAACATACTCCACCAAATAAACCAACAAGCATCAACTACAAGATGTAATCAACGCTACTAGCAACCCATAGGTACCAATATGAGGTTTTGAGACAAAGATTGAATACAAGAGATGAACTAGGGTTTGGGATGACATAGTGTTGGTGCAGATTTTGATGAAGATTGGTCCTCCCATGATGAGAGGATTGTTGGTGATGACGACGACTTTGATTTCCCCCTCCTGGAGGGAACTTTCCTTGGCGGTATCGCTCTACCAGAGAGCAAAAGTGCTCCTGCTCAGGTTCCGCCTTGATTCGATGGCGCTTTGTCCTGAAACCCTTCTCTTGTTTTTTTTTCTAGGGGAAATGGGGTTATATACCAGAAGACGAGCCCCGGAGGCCTGCCAGGATAACCACAAGCCCTAGGGGCATGCCCCCGAGGCTTGTGGCTACCTCATGGGTCCCCCTCTAGTACTTCTTTCGCCATAGCTCATTTGAATTCTAGCTGCCGGCAATCGCCCCCTTTATGTGACACTTGCAAAATAAGAGAGAAAAGACATAAGAATTGTATCATAAAGTGAAATAATAGTCCATAATGCAATAAATTTCAACATAAAAACATGATCAAAATGGACATATCAACTCCCCCAAGCTTAGACC
This sequence comes from Triticum dicoccoides, assembly GCF_002162155.2. NCBI lineage: Eukaryota > Viridiplantae > Streptophyta > Magnoliopsida > Poales > Poaceae > Triticum > Triticum dicoccoides. The sequence goes on along the minus strand of NC_041385.1, from coordinate 313,238,296 downwards.
TCGCTTGCCCTCAAGCGAAAGCCGAAATCGATAATCATGACCACATGCTTAGGGAGAGAGATGTCGATAAAAAATAAAATACGAACATGGGAGCATCATGGTCATTAACATAACTAAGGCATAAACCTTCTTGGATACTAACAAACTATGTTCTCAGTCGACAATGCAATTGCAACTCATCATATTTTCAGGAAGGGTCTCATGTCAAAGATTTTTAGCAAGTCCACATAATCAACCATCATTTAGTCTTCTATGATTGCTAGCACTCACAACATATATGGAGCAAAAAGCTTCAGCCAGACACATAGAAATATAGGGTCTTATAGTTTTGCCTCCCGATGTATTCACCTTAGGGGTGATGTTAACAATAATAACTCATGATCACTTATATCCAACTGGATATATGTGCCTAGATATTTCCCCACCACATGATGCTTACAAAAGAGAAAAATAAAAGGGCATAGAGGAGAACACTATTAATTCTTGCATAAAAAGTAAATACGTAAAATTAAAAGATAGACCCTTCGCAGAGGGGAGCAGAGGTTGTCATGAGCTTTTTATTTTTGGGTGCAAAATCTCTTATTGCAAAGGAATGTCATGTTATATTGCCCCTTATGATAGCAACCTTTATTATGCAGTCCGTCGCTTTTATTACTTTGCCATCACAGGTTTGTACAACGCTTATTTTCCCTTACAATAAAAGATCAAACATATTTGGGAGCAATTTTTATTGCTTTATGCACCAATGGCAACTTACTTGAAGGATCTTATTCAATCCATAGGTAGGTATAGTGGACTCTCGTGACATGAAACTGTGTTTAAGGTTTTTGGATGCACAAGTAGTATCTCTACTTGGTGCGGATTTTTGGCTAGCAAAAATATTGGGCAAGCACCACATGTTGGAGGATCTATGACAATATAACTTATATGTGAATATAAGCAAACATAATTCATAATGTTGTCTTCCTCGTCCAACGTCAACAATTTGGCATAAAATACTTAATGGGGGCTCACAATCATAAAAGATGTCCAAGATAGTATATTTGGATGTGAATATTCTCTTCGCTTGTTAATTCTTTCATGAATTGCATCATTGACCAATGCTATGTTTGTCAACTTTCAATAAATTTTACCACTTATACTTTTCCTTATGTAATGTCATTACTTTCCATAAGATTAGCATATGATCTTTTTCATTATTTTCACTGCTAGGATTGAACATAAAAGTAAAGAAGCAAAAACTCAAACTACTCTTTATTATATAGCTCTCAACTCGATTACATATATAGATAGATCACAAACTAGCACTCGAAAATAGATCATACTAAACTTTTATTCAACTAAATCACGAAATAACTAAGGATTGAACTAAGGTAGGTGAAGGAAATAAAAGTGGTGGTGATACAATACCGGAGTGATACGTTCATTTTGCATCATGCTTTTATATTGATATTTATTGCATTATGGGCTACTGTTACACATTATGGTACAATACTTATGCCTTTTCTCTCTTATTTTACAAGATTTACATGAAGAGGGAGAATGCCGACAGATGGAAATCTAGACCAAAAAGGAGCAAATCTGAGAGACCTATTATGCACAACTCCAAAAGTTGTGAAAATTTATGGAGAATTATTTTGGAATATATAAAAAATATTGGGCGAAGAAATACCAGAGGGGGGCCCACCAGGTGGCCACAAGCCTAGGGGCCTACCCCCTGGGCGCTCCCCTAGGGCTTTTGGGCCCCCTGGCAGGTCCCGGTGTCCATCTTCTGCTATATGAAGGGTTTTTACCAGGAAAAAATCATCAGGAAGTTTTTGGAACGAAGCACCGCTGTCTCGAGGCGGAACCTGGGAAGAAGCAATCTAGGGCTCCGGTGGAGCTGTTCTGCAGGGGAAACTAACCTCCCAGAGGGGAAAATTGAAGCCATCGCCGTCACCAACGATCCTCTCATCGAGAGGGGGTCAATCTCCATCAACACCTTCACCAGAAAAATCTCCTCTCAAACACTAGTTCATCTCTTATATCTGATCTTTGTCTCAAAACCTCAGATTGGTACGTGTGGGTTGCTAGTAGTGTTGATTACTCCTTGTAGTTGATGCTAGTTGGTTTATTTGGTGGAAGATCACATGTTTAGATCCTTAATGATATTCAATACCCCTCTAATCTTGAACATGAACATGCTTTGTGAGTAGTTACATTTGTTCCTGAGAACATGGGAGAAGTCTTGTTATAAGTAATCATGTGAATTTGGTATTCGTTTGATATTTTGATGAGATGTATGTTGTCTTTCCTCTAGTGGTGTTATGTGAACATCGACTTCATGACACTTCGCCATCATTTGGGCCTAGGGGAAGGCATTGCAAAGTAATAAGTAGATGATGGTTTGCTAGAGTGATAGAAGCTTAAATCCTAGTTTATGTGTTGCTTCGTAAGGGGTTGATTTGGATCCACATGTTTCATGCTATGGTCAGATTTATCTTAATTCTTCTTTCATAGTTGCAGATGCTTGCGAGAGGGGTTAATCATAAGTGGGGGGCTTGTCCAAGTATAGATAGCACCCAAGCACCGGTCCACCCGCATAACAAATTATCGAAGTAACGAACGCGAATCATATGAGCATGATGAAAACTAACTTGACAATAATTCCCATGTGCCCTCAGGAGCGCTTTGCTTTATATAAGAGTTTGTACAGGCTTATCCTTTGTTACAAAAAGGATTGGGACACCTTGCTACACCTTTGTTACACTTGTTACTTGTTCCCGTTATGAATTATCTTATCACAAAACTATCTGTTACCGATAGTTTCAGTGCTTGCAGAAAATACCTTGCTGAAAACCGCTTGTCATTTCCTTGTGCTCCTCATTGGGTTCGACACTCTTACTTATCGAAAGGACTATGATAGATCCCCTATACTTGTGGATCACTCGTTGTCAGGGAATGAAGCACCTTTGGTGAGTGGAATATGGTAAGGAAACATTTATACTACGTGCTAAAATTTACTGTCACTTGTCACTATGGAAGATAATCATTTGAGGGGCTTGTTCGGGTATCTTCACCTCGACCGGAAGAGCAAAGAGTTTCTCCTCAACCTACTGCACCTACTAAAAATATTTATTATGAAACTCCTTCGGGTAGCATAGAGAAACTGCTAGCTAATCCTAATGCAGAAGATGGAACACTACATCCTGGTATGCATCTAATCTATGTCGATGGAGTTTGTGGATTATTTAAGCTTGCATGTTTGCCTGAGGATGATGTCAAGAAGAAGGTCTTCCCTTTATCTTTGATGGTAAAGACATTCATGTGGTATAGGCTATGTGATGATATTGGAGCTTGGAGCTACAATCGATTGAAATTGGAATTTCATCAGAAGTTTTATCCTATGCATCTAGTTCATTGTGATTGGAATTTTACATATATATAATTTTTGGCCTCGCGAAGGAGAAAGTATCGCTCAAGTTGGGGCAGGCTTAAGTCAATGTTATATTCATGCCCCATTCATGAGCTCTCAAGAGAAATTATTATTCATATTTTTTATGCTCGGCTTTCTCATAATGATCAATCCATGCTCGATACTTCTTGTACTAGTTCTTTTATGAAGAAGACTATTGAATTCAAATGGGATTTATTAGAAAGAATTAAACGCAACTCTGAAGTTTGGGAGCTCGAAAAGGTAAGGAGTCAGGTATAAACCTTATGTTTGATTGTGTTAAATCTTTCATGGATACCAATGCTTTTCGTGAATTTAGCACTAAATATGGACTTGACTCTGTGATAGTAGCTTCTTTCTGTGAATCATTTGCTACTCATGTTGGTCTCCCTAGGAGAAGTGGTTTAAATATCATCCTCCCATTGAAGTAAAAGTAGTAGAACCTACTAAAGTTGAAGAAGAAACTATTACTTATTATGTTGATCCAGTTGTGCCTACTGCTTATATTGAGAAACCACCCTTTGCTGTTAGGATAAAAGAACATGCTAAAGCTTCAGCTGTGGTTCGTAAGAGTTATACTAGAACACCTACACCCCCTGAACAAATTAATGTTTAACCTAGTATTGCTATGGTTAAAGATCTCTTGGTCGATAATATTGATGGGCATGTTATTTACCTCTCAGAGGAAGCTGCTAGAATTTCCAAACCCGGTGATAAAGACAAACATAGACCTATTGTTGGCATGCCTGTTGTTTTTGTTAAGATAGGAGATCATTGTTATCATGGCTTATGTGATTTGGGTGCTAGTGCAAGTGCAATTCCTTTTACCTTATATCAAGAAATTATGAATGATATTACACATGTTGAAATAGAAGATATTGATGTTACTATTAAGCTTGCCAATAGAAACACTATTTCACCAATTGGGGTTGGTAGAGATGTTGAATTCTTGTGTGGGAAAATAAAATACCCTACTGTCGGTGTACAAGAGTAGGGGTCTCCTTTGTACCCCTTTACTTGTACACGGGCAGTCAGAGCCGCGCCCACGGCCACACTAAAAAGGGCATAGGAGGGAAGCCAAAGCAACAAGACAATCAAGGCAACGCCAAGACCGGAGACACAAGAAGCAAGAGGGCGAGGTAGACTTCCCTAGCAAGACCCTTGCTGGGGCAGCCTCCGCCGCCCTGGCAAGAGCCTTGCCGGGGCAACTTGCCCAACGCCAGCAGAGCGGGCCACCCTTGAGCCCAAGGGTTCCAACGCCATCAACCACATTGGAACCAAGGCTCGGGAGGCACCTCCATGGTGGCATGCAGATCTTCGTGAAGATCATAAGCATGCAAGATCAGATGAGGACCAGAAGACGATGATCCTCGGCAAGATCCTTGCCGAGGAAATACACGAGACCTCCGGCAAGATCCTTGCCGGGGACGACGGCGATGCCACGGCAAGACCCTTGCCAGGACCCCGGCAAGACCCTTGTCGAGGACATCAGCGGGGCCGTGGCCAGGCCTGCACCTGCCAAGACTTCACCGCTGTTCCCATGCAGCTGCTAGCCCAGGCAGCTTGGCGAGCACCTGCGTGGTGATGTGCAGCCTCTAGACCAGCTCAGCAAGCATCTACGTGGTGGCATGTAGATCTTCGTGAAGACACTGCCACCGCACGAGCTTAGCAGCCTGCCAGCCTACATGGCGCCGCACGCCTCGTTGTCCAGGATGCGTGTCGAAGCAAGGGGAGGTGGCGGCGGACGGGACGTGCCTCGTTATCATCCCCAATAAAGCAAGGGGACACCTAACACTACTAGGGAAAAGCCTAGCAGCAGCGCGGGTTTTGGGCCTCTCAGTAGCGCGGGGACTGGCGCTACTAATAAGGCGCTACAGCTAACGTATAGCAGTAGCGCCTGTTGTCCCACGCTACTGCTATACATGAATAGATGTAGCGCTCTTTAGAAAAGGGCGCTACTGATATTATCTGCAGCGCTGTTTACAGGGAAGCGCTACTGGTAAGGCGACGCTACTGCTAAATTTCCCCCCCTCGCTACTACTAGTTTTATTAGTTTTTTTCCTGCATATTTGTTTTGTATTTTTTTTGTATCTGAATAGGCTTTATATAATAATCTTTAGCATATCATACACATACAAATGTAATCATAGCATATACATACGATTAGTCTCATCGAATCATGTCATCATCATAATCATCATCCAACACAAAGTGGTCTCTCGTCATCAATCTCGAAAATAGCGATACAAGTCTCGATTACTTGCAAATACATCGTCATCCATCTAAATAATGATATACGCGAGAAGAGCTATCACTTTGAGTACATGAGTTTGTATCCCTCTCTCGCATTAGCATGAACCTAAACTAACTACTACCTGTCGCTCGAAAACCGGAAACCGGTACACCTGGGCCTGACACTCCGGCCACTTGTCGTATATATACTCATGGCGTAGCACTTCTTCACCATCTATGATCTATGCACCTGCATCATCACATGAGTCGATGATATGCAACATATATAGTTGAGCAATAGAAAGAGATAGACTTGGCAAAAATAGAAACAACATATCATAAGCATAAATAACAAAGTTCATCGTACCCAAAATGCCCTAACTAGAGTGATTTTCGCTAGTCGAGGAGGAGAACGGTTTAATTACATCACAAATAAAGTTTCACCGAGCATAACTCAAAGTTTTGTCATACAGAAAGTATGGACTAAACGGACACATTGTCATATATCGACAATCACTCCACCATGTCGTGCCATCCATCCATGTCAGGGAGATAGTCCTCAAGCTTAGTGAAAGGCTTCATGTCGAGACGCTGAGAGGCTATCCATGTTCGGACGTCTTCCCGCAACATTTGTCCTTCTCCGTAGAACATCCCTATTTTTCCGACGACCTCCTTCATGATGATTTGGGCAAGTTGCCGCCCCTTCTCTTCTTGTCCCTAACCTCTCCACCCCTTGCTTGGTAGTAAAACATAGCACTGTCGAGAACATCTTTGATGTGGGTGTAATCCTTTTTGTGAATGTTCTTCAACGAGTCCAAGTAAAGAGCGTGGGAGAATCGGGGGTAGAGGATGATGAGGACGGCGCGCCTGCCGCTGTGCAAAATAAGTACACCTCAAATTAATTAGCCTCCACCGTGCAAATGAATTATTGAAATCGAAGGAAGGATAGCAGCGCGGATGACTTACACGGGATGATAAGGCACGAGAATCGCCTCCTTGTCCTTATTGGCGAGCATGAAACTGACGATGTAATCCCTCGCGTATTCACGGAGCTCTGCGCAGACTCCCAAGAAGCCCTCGTGCATGTAGCATGGGTCAGCGACACAGATATGACGTATCTGCTCAACCCCAATGATGTAGTTCATGTGCAAGGCATAAAGGCGGACAAACGTAAAATCCAGCTTCTTCACGTGAAACATGTCGAATATGTAATCGAATCGGAGGAAGAACTTATCCGCAGGGAAGCTGTCGACGTACGACATTTGCCACGGAACGTTAACCACGTAGAGTGGGTATCCTGGATCTTTCGAGCCGATGAGGCCTTTCTCTACCCGCAGCACATCGTCATGAAGTCTCCTTAGATCGCTGAATCTGGCCCGTAGCGCTGTTGCGGGTAGGATTGGTTGACCAGGGATATGCCATTTATCCGCATCGGGGATATCTATACGGTCCTGAAGCCGAGGCTGCTGAGGCGGCTGGATCATAGAATCAGCTTTTTTGCCTTTCCTCGCTCTCTTCCTAGACTTCTTTACTACCGGAAGGTCGTCCATAATACGTTGAGACGGTAATTCAGGCACCAACTCATGACGCTCAAACCCTGAGGAGGCGCCAGTATAGACATACTGTTCAGCGTCATCGTAATCCTCATCCTCATCCATGGCGACGTTATCAGCGACTAATGGAGCCTCCTCCTTACCCCGTCTGCTATCACCCAACCCGACACCCGACGCTAATTGGGTAGGTGGGGTGTTGATGTTCATACCTTGCTGAGGCTGCATGCTCGTGGGTGTGCTCCCGGCCGCCTCCAGACGAAGCAGACTCTTTGGCCACAACAGGACCCACCCATTGCAACAATCACCAAGACGCCGCGGGGTCTCGTTGTCATCCCCCACTAGTATTAGAGGAGGCAAATTCTCGTGGCCCGGTTTGACACTGGCCACGGAAACCTTGAAGACGTTCGGGGGGGGATCGGCCGGCTGTGGAACAATGGTTCCTTCGGCTCCATTATCGTCGCCTTCCCCACGTCCACCTTATGTTCACCGATGGTGTACAATATCGTGCACGGGGTTTCGTCGGCCTACAAAGAAAAGTCTGCGACGTGAGACATCCGAAAGGCAACGAAAACGGGAGATTATACATTTATATTGAAGGGGGCTGGTGTGACAGATATCGTGAGGGCGTCGAGCTCATCCAAAGACGAGGCACCATCGAGCATGTCCGGTGCAGGAGTCGGTGCGGGAGCCGGTGCGGGAGCAGGTGCGGGAGCCGGTGCGGGAGCAAGTGCGGGAGCTGGTGCGGGAGCAGGTGCGGGAGCCGGTGCGGGAGCAGGTGCTCCCAAGAAGTCAGCAAGGGGAAAGTCCTCTGCATTTTTTTTCTGGATTTTGCCTTGTCCAAGTGAAAACGCCCGTCACCAAGGAAGTAGACAAATCTGCAACCACCTGTTTTGCAGCAGCTACCGCTGTTGCGACTGTCTGAGATGATTTCTTCTCAACCACAATCTCAACCTTCTTGTCGATGTTTTCTTCAGTTAACCTCCGTCTTTCCTTTCTCTCCTCCGTGGTCTCACGGTAGTACTTCTTCCACGTGGCACCGTCTCCGACACCGTGCATGCGTCCATACGACGGTCGAGTATCCACCGATTGTCGTTTCAATATGTTTAACGCCCGATTGAATGGAGTGTCCCACTTGGGCCTCGCCAATGCCTCCGACGGCGAGTCGCTTTCGGCCGCAATCCGGTGCTGCTCTCTCTGGAAAAGGCGCAAGGATCGTTTACAAATATGACTAACGTGTGCAGTCGAATTGATCAGAAACTAAAATTACCAGCAGTCTCATGAACTCCGTAATGACCGGTGTTGTCTCGTAAACCTTCTTCACTGGGTCCCAATGGTGTCGGGCCCTCAGGACGTCACGCTCCAGCGGGACGGTGAAATCGGCCAAGGGGTCTGGGATGCCCAGACTCACGGCTTCCGCGTCCTCCTTGGCCCATTTGGACCTCTTTCCGCCGTAACCACGGCTTTCGAGGTGGTGGCTCCCAATGTTCCTCTTTTGAAGCCCCTTCATGTACTTAGACTTTTTTTGGCAGCTTCGGCCTCGCAAGCCTCCTTGAATATTTGAAATTGCTCTTCCGTGATTGTCAGATTATCCTTTAAAATCTCGGAGTAAGGTTCCTTGTCGATGATCTTTGCTTTTACTCGATTTTTCCAGGCAGCCAACGCGTCGCTAAACTTGGTCATGGCATGTTTGTTTATCTTCTTCATTGCCGGGTCCTCGTCTGGATCTTCATAATCCTTCTCATTTCGGCCCGGGAACAAGAATATCTGGTGAAACTTCTTTAGGAGGAAGCTCCTCATATTTTCTATCTTTTGTAGTTTCTCATCGTTGATGGTGGCGGTTGTCCGTACGATGCAGCCTATTTGATTGCCGTAGCACGCGCGCGCTTCCTCGGGCGCCTTTGGCTCAAAATTGCCGTCGTCCACCTCCGTGACCACCAGTCTAGTAGTCCTGAGTTTGTTAGGAACCCGTTGCCTCTTTGCTTTCGGTTCTACACCGGCTCTACTCCCCGAGGCAGCACCGGTCTCAGCGCCGGTCTCGATGCCGGTCTGAATCTCAGCGTCGGTCTCAGTCTTAGCACAGGTGTGCGTGTCGGTCTCAGTCCCCGATGCCACCGGTGGGCCCAGCAACAACATCGGTTAATCGTCGGTAAGGCTAAAAAAATCGTCTGCCGCCCGGTATACGTCGTCGCAATCACCAGAACCATGTCCTTCATCGTTGCTAGCCATGTTTCCTATGATTAAATCTAGTTAATTAATTCTAGACCTAATAAAATGAATAATGACATAAAAAAGGCCTATTGTTTTGCAGGAATGTTGACTCCTTCCTGGTGCGGCAAATCCCGGGCACTCGATATGTCCTAGTTTGTAGCACAAGTCATGCCGAAATTCACGGAAAATTTCGGCATGACCTTTGCTAAAAAGTGGACAAATCGAGAACCTGAAATTTGCCGGAACAGAAATGAATCAACATTTCGGCAAAACATAGGCCACTCAGCATCATTCCCTAGAAACAACAAAGCCACTTGGGCACAATCGAACAACTTCAATGAAAAGATATAACATGACCACTTCAATGAAAAATAAAATTTGCCTAAATTCTTTTACTTGAAAAATAGTGGTCTTTTCAAAAATCAAAAACCTTTGCAAAATGACCTCACTAAACACTTCTCTGCCTAGGATAGAACCCAAATTATGTTGATCTGGCTATTCCTCTCTCACACACAAACACACATTATTATCTCTAACCCTTCTCTGCCTAGGACAGAACCCAATTAAATTGCAAAGGAACTCCATTTCTCTAACCCTTCTGACCTAATGCTCTAAAATAAAAAATTTCCTCTAACCTAGCCAACCTACTTAACCTAGTTAGTTATTCTAGTTTACCTAGATAATTAACCCTAATTAAACTAGTTAACGCAGCTAGTTCTCTGTCAAAGCCCAAAATAAATTTTTGCACTAATTAACCTAGATAATAACCTAATTAAACTAGTTAACCTGACTAGTTGTCTGTCAAAGCCCTAACTAAATTTTTGCACTAACCTAGATAATTAACCTAATTAAACTAGTTAACCTAACTACTTCTCTGTCAAAGCCCTAACTAAATTTTTGCCCTAACCTAGATAATTAACCTAATTAAACTAGCTAACCTATGCATGAGAGAGAGAGGAGGGGTGGGGGCTTACAGAGGATGGCTCCGGTGGTGGCAACGGAGGCAGTGGTGGCAAGGGAGGCAGGGGCTTCTCCGGTGACGGCGAGGGAGGCAGGGGCGTCTCCGGTGACGGCGAGGGAGGCAGTTGTGGCTAGGAAGGATCCGGTGGCGTCGACGGCGGCTCCAGTGGCGTTGACGAGGCCGCGCGGCTCCGAGGCGTTGGGGGCGGCTCCAGTGGCGTCGACGGCGCACGGCTTTGGTACTGTCGACGTCGGCAGGAGACGGCGGCGAAGTGGGGCAACGGCGAATCGGGGAGACGGCGGCGTGCGGGGTGGGTTGAGGGATTTAGGGGAGAAGTGGTGGCCGGGGGGAAACGGTTTTTTGGTTAAATCAAACTTAGCGGTAGCGCGTTTGGTAAAACACGCTATAGCTAAGATAGCTATAGCGGTTTTTACAAAACGCGCTGCTGCTATAGCTATGTAATTTTCTTCCATTTTTTAATTTCCTTTTCTGTTTCTATAGCGGGGGTCTAGGACACGCGCTGCAGCTACGTTAGCTACAGCGCCTCTTACAAACACATGTTGCTGCTATCCCTTCCTCCGTTTTTTCGCTTTTTCATTTATTTTTCTTTACATTTTATTATTTCCTTTCTCCTTTTTCTATTTCTTTCATTTTCATTTACTTTTTTTTGTTTTTCATCTTATTTTATTTTCGTTAGTAGTAACGCTCTTCTTAGGAAACGCGCTGCTACTTATGCCCTAGCGGTAGCGCGTTTCTTCCAAGCCCGCTACTGCTATGCGTAACCTATCATTCTAGCAATGGGAATATTAGTAGTAGCGCTTTTGCCACTACATGTGCTACTGCTAAGGTTGTATCTGTAGCGTGGTTTTTCTTCAATCACTACTGTTATCTAGCACTAGCGCCCTTTTTTGACCCGCGCTGTTGCTAAATTTTTGTGTATAAGGTTTTCCCTAGTAGTGTAAGGGGCGCATTTAATGCGTTTTGTCCCATAATGACAGGCGATAAGCTCAGCCACTGTACACCTTTCCACCTCCTGTGTGCCACTGTGGCGTCCCCTTTTTCTAAAAAGGAGACCTGAGGCTTACTGGAGAGGGATTCGGCTCTTTTGGAATATGCACGCACCGTAGCTAGTTCAGGAACACAAGAACACTCAAATATACACAAAAGCCGGACTAGGGTATTACACATCCTCGCGGCCCGAACCTGGGTAAACGATCTTTGTGCTGGCTCCTAGACCGGCTCTTTCCACAACCTCGCGCCCGCCGACCGTACTAGGGATTCCAGTGATCCCATAGGTGTCGTTTCCACCGACATCTTTGGCACGCCAGGTAGGAGGCGAAGTTGTGAAAATACGGTCTAGCAGCTAGTCTAGCAGTTCTTCGTCGCCATGGCTCCCAACAGGAAGACGACGATGGCGATCGGTTCATCTAGAGCCGGACTACCCATACCAGTGCGGGCATGTAGCAGGGCGGTCGCGGATAGAACCCGGGGCGCGGCCCGTGAACACCCACATCGCTCTAGCAGTCAAAGCCTGGCGAGCGTAGTCGTTCGTGTGCAAGATGATGGGTCGCACGCTGCCAAATCCAAAGATGGAGCTGGGCCCCCTGTAGGTGGCGCGGGGCCCTCCAAGGGCGGCGCCGTGCCACCTACCAGCGGCGCGGCGACCTCCAAGACACCTACGCCGAGGCCCACGACGCGCTCTTCCCATGTTGTGCGTGATGAGCAGCGTCACCACGCTGGTGACCCTGGGCGCCACCGTGGGAAGAGTCTTGGGCATATTTCACAGGACGAAGGAGGCCAGCATGCACGCCGAGGTGCTAGCGAAAATGGCATACAGCCGCAAGGCCGAGATAGAGCTACTTCTAACGTGGTTAGAAGTCAGAGCGCGTCATGGTCCACGCAGCTTTCGCCGCCGCCCACGCCAGCATAAGCTTTGGCGCGCGCGCAGCTGCTCCTCGACATTCCTCTTTGTAACGCCCCGGATCCGATGCGCCAGGTGTTTGCCAGTTATTCTCCGTCGTTGCCATGTCATTTTCTTGCGTGTTGCATTTTATCATGTGCATTTCATTTTGCATACGTGTTCGTCTCATGCATCCGAGCATTTTTCCCCGTTGTCCGTTTTGCAATCCGGCGCTCCTAGGCCCTCCGGCGTTCCCCTTTCGTCTCTCGTTGTGAGCGGGTGTTAAACGTTCTCGGAATGGTCCGAGTCTTGCCAAGCGGCCTTGGTATACCACCGGTAGACCGCCTGTCAAGTTTCGTGCCATTTGGAGGTCGTTTGGTACTCCAACGGTTAACCGGGTAACCGTAAAGCCCCCTCTCTCTTTGCAGCACAACACCCCTTCCAAAGTGTCCCAAAACCCACCTAACTCCCCTCCATGCTTTCGGTCGTTCGATCACGATCGCGTGGCCGAAAACCGCTCCTCATTTGGACTCTCCTAGCTCCCTCTACCTATAAATATGTGTCCCTCCCCGTCCAAATCGCAGATGAAACCCTAGCCTCCTTCTTCCTCCGCGCTCGGACATATCCGCCCTGGCCGGACGCGTCCGCCGCCCCGCAGCCACCTCACCCCGGCCAATCCGGCCTCGCCACCTCAGCGCCGCCGCCTCCCTCCACCTATCAGCCGCCGCCACGTCACCAGCTCCGCGCCCCTCTCTCCTCCCCACGCCGCCGCGCCACCCGGGGCCCAGATCCGGCCCGCCCCGGGCCGAACCCGGGCCGCGCCGGGCCCGTGCCGCCCGCGCTGGACCCCAGCCGCGCCGCCGTGCCTCGCCGCCCCTCCGGCCACCCGGCGCCGCCGGAGCTCCTCTCGAGCGGCCGCGCCCTGCCGCCTGCGCTCGTCCAGCGCCCGAAGCCCGCCGCCGGAGCTCCTCCCACCGCGCCCTCCGG
>NC_041385.1:313219906-313224287 GCF_002162155.2 Triticum dicoccoides | reverse complement strand
CGAGCGCCTCGGCTCCCTCGTCGCCCGAGCCCGCCTCGCTCGTCGCCGGCTAGCGCCATCGCAGGTCCGCAGCACCGCGCCGCCCCGACCCCCGCCCTCCGCCGCCGACCAGATCCGGCCGGGAATGGGTGCTCCCGCGCCGGATCCGCCCGTCACCGCCGCCCCTTGGTCTCATCCGCCCTCGCCGGCCCTGTCGGAGCCCGCCGCCGCTGCCATGTCCTCCCTGCTCGTGCGAGCGCACGAGGAGGACTAGGCGCCCCTCCCCTGGCCTCTTAGGCCCGGCCTCGTCCAAGGCCCAGCTGGCCCATCTCCCCCGCGCCCGGCCCATCTGACCTCCTCTTCGAGCCGGCCCAGCTCCTGTTGGCCCAAGGTGAGCAGCCACTAAACCCCGCCCGTGCGCTAATTAGTTACATAGCGCTTATCTGTTTTTTCCCGAAAACGTCTAAGTCCCCGATTCTGCAATAATTTTCATGCCATGTTCATCATGTCGTATCTCTGCATCCGTAGCTCCGTTTCGTGCATGTAATATGTCAAATTTTTTGTCTCAACGAATAATTCATTTCATTCCATTGCATCATATTCATTTGAGGTCATCTTGATGCCTGAATCATTGTTGTAAGAGTGCTTCAAGATGTTTTCTGCTGTCTGTTATCAGAACGAGCTCTTTTGTCATTTTTGCCATGATTGATTTGTGCATCCTATGAGGTTGATGTCTACATGTGTTTTGAACTATGTCATGCCATCTTTATAGGGGTGTATGCCATGTATTTGTGTGATCAATGTGGTGACTAGCACAAGCATGCAAACTAGGCTTCGTGTTAATGCTGATTTTAGCCCTGTTCTGCTGTTATTTTCATACCATGTAAACATGATGCTACAGAGAGATCCATGCATAATTTGAGATACTTCAGTAAGGGTGTTTTGAAAACATGGTTATGATCTATCCATCTATGGTCCTGGTTGCAATATTGGAGTAGTCTAGCATGTCATTTTCGTGCTCTACTTTTGCTTCAAAATATTTCCTGGCAGATTGTTTACATGTTATTCAATTTGGCCAAGGTTGCTCTAGTTGATCCTTGCATGCTATGAACTTGTTCTTGACTTGGTTTGTTTCACAAACATGTCTTCTTACTGTTGGGTGCCTTGACATGCCATGTATTGCTCTGTAGTGAGTTGCACAAGCTCACCAACATGCCTTCATAATTATGTTCCTGCCATGTTTGAATCTGTATTATAACTTGCTATGTTTACGTGAGTGCCATCATATCTTCTGATCCTTTTTGGCTTATGGTCAGTAAGGGAATTTTGATCTATGCTTTTAGTAGAATCATGCCATGTCTTGTTTTGCTATTATAGGTTCCTGTAACATGTTGTTTGATAGCTCTGAACATTGCATCATGATGTTATTTTCTGCAAAGTCTGAAACTGTTATAACTTGCAATCTTACCAGGTGTGTTTGAGCATGTTCTAGTGATTTCTGGAGATAGCACAGTGTTCATGTTTTGTTGTACTTTACCTGTACATCATGCCCATGCCTTTTGTTATTATGTTGTGGTACTGTAGCTTGTTGTTTTGATGCTTGCAATATGCCTAGTCGCTCTTTTGGACAGATTGTTGCTATGACTTGTTTAGTGTGCATGTGTTGAACCGTTGCTCCGTTTTGAGTGTGATCTATATGAAACTTGCTTAGAATTGCATGTAGCTTCATATTATCATGTTGCATCCTTGTTTTGAGGTGTTTGCTTGATGTTTGGTTGCATTTTGCATCAATGCCATGTTTAACTTGTATTGCTCATATCTTCTAGGCCGTACCTCCAAATGTAATGAACTTTATATGTAACTTGACTAGAATCTCGTGTAGATTATCTTGGTGCTCTTTAACTTGCTGTTTAACAACTTGAACATAATGTTTATTCAGATCTGGACCAATTTCGAAATTTGCATATGAGGACTTACCGGAATTGTTATATGTTATTCCCGGCCTCATTTAAACTTGCCTTGATGTGTTGTTCTTGTTTGCATCATCTCTTGCCATGAGTAGCTTCATGTAGCTTCGTCATGCATCATGCTTGTTGTGCATCATGCCTTGTTCATGTGTGGTGTGTTTACTATGTTGTGTGCTTCTTTTCGATAGTTCATGTTTCGTTGCGATCGTGAGGATTCGTTCGTCTTCGCTTGGTTCGTCTTCGTGGCTTCATCTTCTTCATGGATTCGTTCTTCTTCCTTGCGGGATTTCAGGCAAGATGACCGCTACCCTGGATCTCACTACTATCATTGCTATGCTAGTTGCTTCGTTCTATCGCTATGCTGCGCTACCTATTACCTGTTTATCAAGCCATCCCATATTGCCATGAACCTCTAACCTTTGACACTTTTCCTATGCAAACCGTTGTTTGGCTATGTTACCGCTTTGCTCAGCCCTCTTATAGCGTTGCTAGTTGCAGGTGAAGTTGAAGATTTCTACATGGTGGACAAGATTTTGGTTGGGATATCACAATATCTCTTATATTATTAATGCATCTATATACTTGGTAAAGGCTGGAAGACTCGGCCTTTTGCCTAGTGTTTTGTTCCACTCTTGCCGCCCTAGTTTCCGTCATACCGGTGTTATGTTCCTAGATTTTGCATTCCTTACGCGGTCGGGTGATTTATGGGACCCCCTCGACAGTTCGCTTTGAATAAAACTCCTCCAGAAAGGCCCAACCTTGGTTTTACCATTTGCCTCACCACCACCTACCCTTTCCCTTGGGTCGGCCAACCCAAGGGTCATCTTTATTTTAGCCCCCCCGGGCCAGTGCTTGTCTAAGTGTTGGTCCGAACTAGAGCCCTTTGCAGCGCCCCCTCAAGGAAACTTGAGGTCTGGTTTTATTTGTACGGTTTGCTCATCCGGTGTTGCCCTGAGAACGAGATATGTGCAGCTCCTATCAGGATGTCGGCGCATCGGGCGGTCTTGCTGGTCTTGTTTTAGCATTGTCGAAATGTCTTGTAAACCGGGATTCCGAGTCTAATCGGGTCTTCCTGGAAGAAGGTCTATTCCTTCGTTGATCGCGAGAGCTTGTCATGGGCTAAGTTGGGACACCCCTGCAGGGTATAATCTTTCGAAAGCCGTGCCTGCGGTTATAGGCAGATGGGAATTTGTTAATGTCCAGTTGTAGATAACTTGACACCAGATCCGAATTAAAATGCATCAACCGTGTGTGTAGCCGTGATGGTCTCTTTTTGGCGGAGTCCGGGAAGTGAACACGGTTTCTGTGTTATGTTTGATGTAAGTAGGAGTTCAGGTTCACTTCTTGATCATTGCTAGTTGACAACCATCCCTTTGCTCTCTTTTCTCGCTCTTATTTGCGTATGTTAGCCACCATATCATGCTTAGTCGCTGCTGCAGCCTCACCACTTTACCCCTTCCTTTCCTATTAAGCTTTGCTAGTCTTGATACCCATGGTAATAAGATTGCTGAGTCCTTGTGTCTCACAGATTACTACAACAACAGTTGCAGGTACATGTTTTTCGATGATCATGACGCGAGAGCGATGCTTGCTTGTGTTGAGTTCTTCTTCTGCTTCTTCTTCGATCAGGGGATAGGTTCCAGGTCGGCAGCCTGGGCTAGCAGGGTGGATGTCGTTTGAGTTTCTGTTTATGTTTCATCCGTAGTCGGATGATGCTCTGATGTACTATGATGTTGTATTCGAGTGGCATTGTATGCCCCTTGTATGTATCCCCATCTATTATGTAATGTTGATGTAATGATATCCACCTTGCAAAAGCGTTTCAATATGCGGGTCTATCCTTGGTGGGACCTTCGAGTTCCTTTTGGGTAGGGTCGCATATTGGGCGTGACAAGTTGGTATCAGATCCTCGACCGACCCTAGGAGCCCCCTTGATTGATCGTGTAGTTTGGCCGTTGTTGAGTCTAGAAGAAAACTGTTTTTGGAGTCTAGTTATATCGGAGAGTAGGAATTCTTTTTACTCCTCTGCCCCTTCGTTGCTCTGGTCAGGAATCTTGATGTAGGTGTTTTGAATTACTCCTCTTCCCCTTCAAATTTTCTTTAGGCTCACGCAGTTGGTTTTCCGATCGTTGGTTCTCATCTCTTTTCATCCGGTGCATTTCTCGTCAAGTTGACTCGAGCCTCTTCATCTTTGAGTTCAATCCTCAGTTGTTTTCTTTTCCCACCCGCCCACCCTTCTTCTTCTCGGAACCGGAGTCCATAATCGAGTATCCATCCTACTCGTGCGAAGTTTTTGCTCTCTCTCCTCAATTTTTTCAACCGGTGTTTTCTCTTCAAGATATTCATCGTTTCCCCTTCCAAGTTGATTTTGTTTTCCCGCCCTCCCACCCTTTTTCTTCCTGGAGTTTGAGTCTCTTTCGACCATTAATTTCATT
>NC_041385.1:313216858-313219435 GCF_002162155.2 Triticum dicoccoides | reverse complement strand
CATTCGTGCAGAGTATCTTCAGTCTTTCCTCAGTTATTTCAACCGGTGAATTCTCGTCTCGTTCATCATTCTTCATCTCTTTTTTTTCTTCTCCGGTGGACTCAATTCAAGTTTTTTTTTTCAGATTGATCACATTCTTTTCCTTGGATCTAGTGTTTTCCCTGCTCGTTCGCCTCTCGCCATTCATTAATTCCAGAGTTCGGAAGACATCTCAGGAGATTCGTCTGTGTTCCAATTAATTCGAGGTTGTCACCTCATTCAAATATTTCTATTGTTCCGGCGCATCATCTATCTGTTCAATAATCCTTTTCAACGGTGTTATCTCTTCAGTGGGCCCTAACCCACAGGTCTTTTCCCAGGATCTTACCTGACTTTTCTAATTCCCCCGGAGTTATTCTCAAACTCTTTTCAAGTGTGACGTAAGAATGAATTTTATCAGTCAGATGCCTTTCCAAGATCGATTTCAAATCATTTTCATTGTTGGCTCAACCTCTCTGCTTTTCATTCTACCGGAGTATCTCAATAATTTTGGTGGTATTTCTCGTCGTCATTTGAAGATCGAAGAAGAGTTTTTCATATCATCCTCTTGAATTATTCCATTTGTCAGATATTCCTTTTCTCAACCATCCGGAGTTTGTCAGGAGTTCTTTTCCCGTTTCTTTCACCGGAGGCCATCATTTCAGTTACCGTTATCTAATTATCCCGGTGCTTCGTTCAAGTGTTCTTCAATCAGCTCGTAATCTCTTCGTTCTTGTGCATCTAAATCCCCTTAGGCATATTTGATCGTCCACTTCTTCCCGGTGTTTCATTCTCTTTCGTCAGTCATTCCCGAATTCTAACGGTGGTTCGTTCAAGATTCTTTTTCCTTGATTATCATATTAATCCATTCGTTCTTTTCAATCCTACCGGTGGTTCATGAAGACCTTCTCAAGTTGGGATATGTCACTTCTCAATCCTTTTCAAGAAGAATAAGTAATATGTGAAATCCACTGCTTGTCATCAATTTAATTTGATGAAGGATACGCATACAATAAATCTTATTCTTATTTCATCCAGTGAGTAATCCCTTCCTTCGGAGTTTCTTCTTGATGAACAAATTCTAGTTCCAAGTGTTTTCATCTTTTCTTTTCCGGAGTTCATTTTCCTCAGCCATTTCGTCGGAACCTCCATCTAAATCATCGCAACGCTCATCTTATTCTTTCATCTGTTATTCTATCTCATCATCCTTTTGTTACCGGAGTTCTTCATGGTGGTTCTTTATGGTTTAATAAATTCTTTCAAGAGTTCATCAAGATTTTGTTGGTGGAGTTCAACTATATTTTCCTCTTGCGTCTCCAAGTGCAATTAATTCTCTGTTTTCTCCTGAAGTGGAGTTTGCATTTCTTCGTTCTTCTCAGATATTCAAATCCGTTCAACCCTTCCTTCTAAGTTCATTTCATTTCATTCTTTTAATTCTTCCGGAGGCTTAGCGTTGTTCATCTCGTCAAGTGTCATCCCAGCTTGTGAAGCTCATGTTCTATTCCTCCATGTTTCAGTCGGTGTGCTGCCTAAATCCTTTCAGTCTTATTTGTTTCTTATCTCGTTCTATTCGGAGTGATTTCATAGTCAATCTGATTCTGTGAGTTTTCGATTCTCGTCATTCTCGTCGTTCCTCTCTTCTTCTCGAGTGCTCTCGATTCTGTGCTTCTTCTCTTGAGTTCTTGTTTCACCTCTTCCTCTTTCTCTTCCGTCTCGGTCCTAAGATCTCGGGACGAGATCTCTTGTTAGTGGAGGAGTGTTGTAACGCCCCGGATCCGATGCGCCAGGTGTCTGCCAGTTATTCGCCATCGTTGCCATGTCATTTGCTTGCGTGTTGCATTTTATCATGTCATCATGTGCATTTCATTTTGCATACGTGTTCGTCTCATGCATGCGAGCATTTTCCCCGTTGTCCGTTTTGCAATCCGACGCTCCTAGGCCCTCCGGCGTTCCCCTTTCGTCTTTTGTTGTGAGCGGGTGTTAAACATTCTCGGAATGGCCCGAGTCTTGCCAAGCGGCCTTGGTATACCACCGGTAGACCGCCTGTCAAGTTTCGTGCCATTTGGAGGTCGTTTGATACTCCAATGGTTAACCGGGTAATCGTAAAGCCCCCTCTCTCTTTGCAGCCCAACACCCCTTCCAAAGTGGCCCAAAACCCACCTAACTCCCCTCCATGCTCCCGGTCGTTCGATCACGATCGCGTGGCCGAAAACCGCTCCTCATTTGGACTCTCCTAGCTCCCTCTACCTATAAATATGTGTCCCTCCCCGTCCAAATCGCAGATGAAACCCTAGCCTCCTTCTTCCTCCGCGCCCGGACATGTCCGCCCTGGCCGGACGCGTCTGCCGCCCTGCAGCCACCTCACCCCGGCCAATCCGGCCTCGCCACCTCAGTGCCGCCGCCTCCCTCCACCTATTAGTCGCCGCCACGTCACCAGCTCTGCGCCCCTCTCTCCTCCCCGCGCCGCCGCGCCACCCGGGGCCCAGATCCGGCCCGCCCCGGGCTGAACCCGGGCCGCGCCGGGCCCATGCTGCCCGCGGTGGACCCCAGCCGCGCCGC
>NC_041385.1:313213962-313216530 GCF_002162155.2 Triticum dicoccoides | reverse complement strand
GGCCGCGCCCTGCCGCCCGCGCTCGTCCAGCGCCCGAAGCCCGCCGCCGGAGCTCCTCCCGCCGCACCCTCCGGCCCTGCGCCCGAGCGCCTCGGCTCCCACGTCACCCGAGCCCGCCTCTCTCGTCGCCGGCGTGCGCCATCGCAGGTCCGCAGTGCCGCGCCGCCCCGACCTCCGCCCTCCGCCGCCGACCAGATCCGGCCGGGAATGGGTGCTCCCGCGCCGGATCCGCTCGTCACCGCCGCCCCTTGGTCTCCTCCGCCCTCGCCGGCCCTGTCGGAGCCCGCCACCGCCACCATGTCCTCCCTGCTCGTGCGAGCGCACGAGGAGGACGAGGAGCCCCTCCCCTGGCCTCTTGGGCCCGGCCTCGTCCAAGGCCCAGCTGGCCCATCTCCCCCGCGCACGGCCCATCTGACCTCCTCTTCGAGCCGGCCCAGCTCCTGTTGGCCCAGGGTGAGCAGCCACTAAACCCCGCCCGTGCGCTGATTAGTTACATAGCGCTCATCTGTTTTTTCCCGAAAACGTCTAAGTCCCCGATTCTGCAATAATTTTCATGCCATGTTCATCATGCCGTATCTCTGCATCTGTAGCTCCGTTTCGTGCGTGTAATATGTCAAATTGTTCGTCTCAACGAATAAATCATTTCATTCCATTGCATCATATTCATTTGAGGTCATCTTGATGCCTGAACCATCATTGTAAGAGTGCTTCATGATGTTTTCTGCTGTCTGTTATCAGAACGAGCTCTTTTGTCATTTTTGCCATGATT
Organism: Triticum dicoccoides; assembly: GCF_002162155.2. Classification (NCBI taxonomy): domain Eukaryota; kingdom Viridiplantae; phylum Streptophyta; class Magnoliopsida; order Poales; family Poaceae; genus Triticum; species Triticum dicoccoides. Next base: position 313,215,761 of record NC_041385.1, on the reverse strand, counting down.
GATGTGTGCATCCTATGAGGTTGATGTCTACATGTGTTTTGAACTATGCCATGCCATCTTTACAGGGGTGTATGCCATGTATTTTTGTGATCAATGTGGTGACTAGCATAAGCATGCAAACTGGGCTTCGTGTTAATGTTGATTTTAGCCCTGTTCTGCTGTTATTTTCATACCATGTAAACATGATGCTACAGAGAGATCCATGCATAATTTGAGATACTTCAGTAAGGGTGTTTTGAAAACATGGTTATGATCTATCCATCCATGGTCCTGGTTGCAATATTGGAGTAGTCTAGCATGTCATTTTCGTGCTCTACTTTTGCTTCAAAATGTTTCCTGGCAGATTGTTTACATGTTATTCAATTTGGCCAAGGTTTCTATAGTTGATCCTTGCATGCTATGAACTTGTTCTTGACTTGGTTTGTTTCACAAACATGTCTTCTTACTGTTGGGTGCCTTGCCATGCCATGTATTGCTCTGTAGTGAGTTGCACAAGCTCACCAACATGCCTTCATAATTATGTTCCTGCCATGTTTGAATCTGTATTATAACTTGCTATGTTTACGTGAGTGCCATCATATCTTCTGATCCTTTTTGGCTTATGGTCAGTAAGGGACTTTTGATCTATGCTTTTAGTAGAATCATGCCATGTCTTGTTTTGCTATTATAGGTTCCTGTAACATGTTGTTTGATAGCTCTGAACATTGCATCATGATGTTATTTTCTGCAAAGTCTGAAACTGTTATAACTTGCAATCTTACCAGGTGTGTTTGAGCATGTTCTAGTGATTTCTGGAGATAGCTCAGTGTTCATGTTTTGTTGTGCTTTACCTGTACATCATGCCCATGCCTCTTGTTATTATGTTGTGGTACTGTAGCTTGTTGTTTTGATGCTTGCAATATGCCTAGTCGCTGTTTTGGACAGAATGTTGCTATGACTTGTTTACTGTGCATGTGTTGAACCGTTGCTCCGTTTTGAGTGTGCTCTATATGAAACTTGCTTAGAATTGCATGTAGCTTCATATTATCATGTTGCATCCTTGTTTTGAGGTGTTTTCTTGAGGTTTGGTTGCATTTTGCATCAATGCCATGTTTAACTTGTATTGCTCATATCTTCTAGGTCGTAGCTCCAAATCTAATGAACTTTATATGTAACTTGACTAGAATCTTGTGTAGATTATCTTGGTGCTCTTTAACTTGCTGTTTAACAACTTGAACATAAGGTTTACTCAGATTGGACCAATTTCGAAATTTGCATATGAGGACTTACCGGAATTGTTATATGTTGTTCCCGGCCTCATTTAAACTTGCCTTGATGTGTTGTTCTTGTTTGCATCATCTCTTGCCATGAGTAGCTTCCTGTAGCTTCGTCATGCATCATGCTTGTTGTGCATCATGCCTTGTTCATGTGTGGTGTGTTTACTATGTTGTGTGCTTCTTTTCGATAGTTCCTGTTTCATTGCGATCGTGAGGATTCGTTCGTCTTCGCTTGGTTCGTCTTCGTGGCTTCATCTTCTTCATGGATTCATTCTTCTTCCTTGCGGGATTTTAGGCAAGATGACCGCTACCCTGGATCTCACTACTATCATTGCTATGCTAGTTGCCTAGTGTTTTGTTCCACTCTTGCCGCCCTAGTTTCCGTCATACCGGTGTTATGTTCCCGGTTTTTGCATTCCTTACGCGGTCGGGTGATTTATGGGACCCCCTCGACAGTTCGCTTTGAATAAAACTCCTCCAGCAAGGCCCAACCTTGATTTTACCATTTGCCTCACCACCACCTACCCTTTCCCTTGGGTCGGC
>NC_041385.1:313110820-313213736 GCF_002162155.2 Triticum dicoccoides | reverse complement strand
GCCAGTGCTTGTCTAAGTGTTGGTCCGAACTAGAGCCCTTTGCAGCGCCCCCTCAAGGAAACTTGAGGTCTGGTTTTAGTTGTACGGATTGCTCATCCGGTGTTGCCCTGAGAACGAGATATGTGCAGCTCCTATCAGGATGTCGGCGCATCGGGCGGTCTTGCTGGTCTTGTTTTACCATTGTCGAAATGTCTTGTAAACCGGGATTCCGAGTCTGATCGGGTCTTCCTGGGAGAAGGTCTATTCCTTCGTTGATCGCGAGAGCTTGTCATGGGCTAAGTTGGGACACCCCTACAGTGTATAATCTTTCGAAAGCCGTGCCTGCGGTTATAGGCAGATGGGAATTTGTTAATGTCCGGTTGTAGATAACTTGACACCAGATCCGAATTAAAATGCATCAACCGTGTGTGTAGCCGTGATGGTCTCTTTTCGGCGGAGTCCGGGAAGTGAACATGGTTTCTGTTTTATGTTTGACGTAAGTAGGAGTTCAGGATCACTTCTTGATCATTGCTAGTTGACGACAGTTCCTTTGCTCTCTTTTCTCGCTCTTATTTGCGTATGTTAGCCACCATATCATGCTTAGTCGCTGCTGCAGCCTCACCACTTTACCCCTTCCTTTCCTATTAAGCTTTGCTAGTCTTGATACCCATGGTAATGGGATTGCTGAGTCCTCGTGGCTCACAGATTACTACAATAACAGTTGCAGGTACGGGTTTTGCGATGATCATGACGCGAGAGCGATGCTTGCTTGCGTTGAGTTCTTCTTCTGCTTCTTCTTCGATCAGGGGATAGGTTTCAGGTCGGCAGCCTGGGCTAGCAGGGTGGATGTCGTTTGAGTTTCTGTTTATGTTTCATCCGTAGTCAGATGATGCTCTAATGTACTATGATGTTGTATTCGAGTGGCATTGTATGCCCCTTGTATGTATCCCCATCTATTATGTAATGTTGATGTAATGATATCCACCTTGCAAAAGCGTTTCAATATGCGGGTCTATCCTTGGTGGGACCTTCGAGTTCCTTTTGGATAGGGTCGCATATTGGGCGTGACACTCTTGCTGCGGAGAAGCTCGACGAGTGGAGAGCCACTGTCCGGAGCCTCGTCGGCATCGCCAACAAAGATGAGCCGCAACCAGCGGGGCCCGTAGGCCGACACTCCGTCGAGCCACCGCATGCTAGTGGTGGGAGGGCCGGAGGTGATGCAGCCACGGTGCACTCTACTCCCCCATGCCAGTTACCACGGGTGAGGGAGTCTCGGATTAAGGGGTCCTCGGACAGCCGGACTATATGCATATGCCGGACTGTTGGGCTATGAAGATACAAGATAGAAGACTTAGTCCCGTGTCCGGATGAGACTCTCCTTTGCGTGGAAGGCAAGCTTGGCGGTTAAGATATGAAGATTCCTTTCTCTGTAACCGACTCTGTATAACCCTAGCCCCCTCCGGTGTCTATATAAACTGGAGGGTTTAGTCCGTAGGACAAGAACAATCATAATCATAGGCTAGCTTCTAGGGTTTAGCCTCTACGATATCGTGGTAGATCAACTCTTGTAATACTAATATCATCAAGATCAATCAAGTAGGAAGTAGGGTATTACCTCCATCAAGAGGGCCCGAACCTGGGTAAACATTTTGTCCCCCGCCTCCTGTTACCATTAGCCTTAGGCGCACAGTTCGGGACCCCCTACCCGAGATCCGCCGGTTTTGACACTGATATTGGTGCGTTCATTGAGAGTTCCACTATGTCGTCACCGTAAGGCTTGATGGATCCTTCAATCATCTACAACAACAAAGTCCAGGGTGAAGTTTTTCTCTCCGGACAGATTTTCGTATTTGGCGGCTTCGCACTGCGGGCCAACTCGCTTGGCCATCTGGAGCAGATTGACAGCTATGCCCCTGGAAATCAGGTCAGTTTTGGAAGCTTGAACTACACCGCTGACATCGGCAGAGACTTGATCTTCAGCGGATTCGAGCCCATGACAGCCGCGCCCTGCCGCCACGATGAATATGACCTAAATCTGTCATCAAACTGTGTGCAGGAGATAGCGCATGTAATCACTCTGGCCCTAGATCTAGAGCAGAGCACGCCATCCAAGGACGGGAAGCTCAACCTCGCCACGGAGGCTGCAAACTAAGCGGCGCTAGAGCCGAACACAGATCTGACCTCCAACGAGGCCTGTGTCACCGGAACCTCGGACTCGTCTCTGGTCATAGGCTCCGAACCGCGTGTATCAGCACCCATTGACCGGGAACCGATCTTAGAGTTCAGCTCCGCAGACCTCTTCGAACACTCGCCCCTAGGCGATGTGTTAAAACTCATTAAAGTCTCTCTCCTTGTAAGGAGATTCTTGGCCGAACTATGTCCGGCTTGAGTGGGAAGCGCACGACGAAGAACTTCTACCCACCCACCACCCATTTGATAGCCACTGTCGACGATTTGACCAACATGCTTGATTTCGACTCCGAAGACATCGACGGTATGGACGACGATGCCGGAGAAGAACAGAAACCACCGCCCACAGGGTGCTGGACAGCCACCTCCTCATACGACATATACATGGTGGATACACCCAAAGGAAACCATGGCGATGACAAAAAGGATCCAGTTGAGGATAAACCTCCTGAGAAGCAGCCAAAGCATCGATGTGAGCAGCACTGCTCTAAATCACGCCATGGTAAAAATAGCGATACCGGCACAAGAGGGAATAACACCCCGGACGACGCCGAAGACAATGAAGAAACCGCGGACCCAACAATGGAGCAGGACGAGCAAGGTGACGGTGAACACAGTCCGGGGGCCCTATCCGATCACAGCGATGCCGAAGACTCCAATTATCAACCAGTCCCCAAAGAAGAGATCAGCCTGGATGACGATGCATTCATCGTCCCGAAAAAACAATTGGAACAAGAACACCTTCACTAGAGACTTATCGCCACCACGAGGAGCTTGAAGAAGCAGAAGCAATGGCTTAAAGCCACACAGGATACACTCAACGATAAATGGAACGAAGTGCTCGACATTGAGGAAAAATACGGCGGCAATCACCAAACAAAGAGCTACCCCAAACACAAACTGCTGCCCGAATTCGTCGACGATGCTATTGCGCCCAAACCACCGAATAACAATACGGCCGATCAACCAGGCCGACCACCTCGTGGTCGAGACAGAGCGGATAACAACACCGCACAGAAAACCACACCCCCTTCCCATAAAGGAAAGGAGGTCACAACCCAGAACCAGAAATACGATTTACGTGAAGACCTGGACAAAAAAGCTGGCAGAACCAGGTCCAATTATGGATCCAGGGAATGTGTTCCCGCACAGGATCATGTCCATCAAACCAAATATGCCGATCACTTACCAGTTCGGAACCAACACCGAACACTACAACCGTCGGACCCACGCCGCGACACAGCCAAATACAGAGGTGCTGCACACCCCCTATGCTTCGACGATGAGGTGCTGGATCATGAATTTCCAGAAGGGTTTAAACCCGTGAATTTCGAGGCATACGACGGAACGACAGACCCTGTGGTCTGGATAGAAGACTTTATTCTTCACATCCACATGGCTTGCGGTGACGAACTCCACGCCATCAAATACCTGCCCCTCAAGCTAAAAGGACCAGCTCGGCACTGGCTGAAAAGCCTACCCGAAAATTCCATTGGAAGCTGGGAAGAACTTGAAGACGCTTTCAGGGCCAATTTCCAAGGAACCTATGTCCAACCTCCGGATGCAGATGATCTAAGTCGGATAACCCAACAACCCAGAGAGTCAGCCCGTAAGCTTTGGAACTGATTTCTCCCTAAGAAGAACCAAATCATCGATTGTTCGGACGCCAAAGCCTTAGCAGCTTTCAAACATAGTGTCCGGGGTGAATGGCTAGCCAGACACCAAGGCCAGGAAAAGCCAAAGACAATGGCAGCCCTAACTACACTCATGACCCGCTTTTGCATGGGAGAGGACTGCTGGTTGGCCCGTAGCAGCACCAGCGATCCTGGCACATCTGAAGTCAGGGATGGCAATGGAAAGCCACGACGCAATAAAAACAGACGTCGAAACAATGAAGAAAGCCCAAACAATACAGCGGTAAATACCGGATTCAGGGGCTCTAGACCCGATCAATGGAAAAAGACACTTAAAGGCAGCAGAGATGGTCCATCTAGCCTAGATAACATTCTAGAAAGGTCCTGCCAGATTCATGGGACCCCCGACAAACCAGCCAATCATACCAACAAAGAATGTTGGGTAAGCAGGCCGGCAAGCTCAACGCCGAACACAAAGGGAAGGGACCGCAAAGCGAAGACGAGGACGAATCTCGCCAGCCAAATATGGGGGGACAGAAGAAATTTCCACCGAAGGTCAAAACAGTGAACATGATTTATGTCACTCATATCCCAAAGAGGAAGCGCAAACGCGCACTCTGAGACATGTATGCTATAGAGCATGTCGCCCCCAAATTCAACCCATGGTCGGCCTGTCCGATCACCTTCGATCGTAGGGATCAACGGACTAGTATCCATCACAGGGGCTCGGCTGCCTTAGTGCTCGACTCAATAATTGACGGATACCACCTCACCCAAGTCCTCATGGACGGCGGCAGTAGTCTCAATCTGATATATCAGGACACTGTTCGTAAGATGGGGATAGACCCGTCAAGAATCAAGCAATGCAACACTACCTTTAAAGGAGTAATACCAGGCGTAGAGGCCCGCTACACAGGCACTCTAACATTGGACATCGTCTTCGGCTCTCCCGATAACTTTCAAAGTGAAGAGCTAATCTTTGACATTGCTCCGTTCCGAAGTGGCTATCATGCACTACTCGGACAAACGGCCTTTGCCTGTTTCAATGCAGTCCCGCATTACGCTTATCTTAAACTTAAGATGCCTGGACCACGTGGCGTTATCACGGTGAGTGGAAATACAGAGTGTTCTCTTTGTATAGAAGAATACGTGGCGGCTCTAGTAGCCGAAGCACGAAGTGACCTTTTCAAGCCGAGCAGCTCATCGGTCCTCAAGACCGCGGACGCAGCCAAACGTGTTCGGTGAACACCTACGTGTAACAACTAAGATAAACCTGAGCTTGTTTAGCAGCCCTGTCCCCATAGATCGCTCCATAAGAAGACTGTACATATTTTCCCGTATACATAAATATACACTCAAAATTCCTTGGGTGGCGCTGGGGGCACACTGCATGTTAGAAGTCCATAGTCCGACTTGACCCTATTCGGACTCAAGAAGCTACAGTTCATGGTTCATCAAAACCAACAAACTATACCCACGGCCATACCAGATTCTTTGACCTGGTTCTTTCTTTTTACAGATAGGCCATCATGATAAACCCTTCAAGGACACTACACAACGGAGACAAAGGCGCAGACGTGCATCAGGGCCCCGTTTCAAGGTTTCTATTTAGATTAAGACCCTGTGTAAACCTTTTTCTTGTTATTATCTCTTGTTATTTCATACCCTCCTCGCATATAAAATGCCCAGGAGAGATATCGGCAGTATTTGCGAACTTACTATTTGTTGTACTAAACTAGATGTTCTAGAAGCAGCCAGCAGTGTGCTTTGAGAACTATGTTCTCACCACAGGCGCTCTCTACTCACGCCGGGTCGTAACACGTGCCTTGAATTCAGGGTTTATTACTGAGGGTTGTATCTAGCCCGGTATATATTAAAAAGTCTAAATACCTTCGGGAGTGTTCGGCGTCACGAGTTTCGGCCTTATATGCATCAGCTCCGAATTATGTCTTTGGTCAATAGTTGGGTTTGCCCGGCTCCTGTGCTTGCTACCTTACGTTCCACTATATCAGCTAAGGTGGTAAAGGGGGAACTACTGCGATTGTGCCCTGGTTCATACAGACGAGCACCTCAGTAGAGAAATCCGAAAACTGACAGTCATGATAAGGCGTGTAACACCCCGGATGTAACTTTCCATATTTGTAACTCCAACTCTTGCCATTTTCGACTATGTGTTATGATATTCCCTTCGTGGTTGGGTTTTTGTCTTTCATTTTGCATTTTGTTCATGTCATGCATTTCATATCATGTCATCATGTGCATCTCATTTGCATACGTGTTCGTCTCATGCATCCGAGCATTTTCCCCGTTGTCCGTTTTGCAATCCGACACTCCTATGTCCCCCGGCGCCCCTTTTGCCTCTTTTTGTGTGCGGGTGTTAAACATTCTCGGAATGGACCGAGGTTTTCCAAGCGGCCTTGGTACACCACCGGTAGACCGCCTGTCAAGTTTCGTGCCATTTGGAGGACGTTTGATGCTCCAATGGTTAACCGGGTAATCGCGAAGGCCTCTTGTGTGTTGCAGCCCAACACCCCTCCAAAACAGCCCAATAACCCATCTAAGTCACTTCCATGCTCTCGGTCGTTTGATCACGATCGTGTGGGCGAAAACTACACTCCGTTTAGAGACTCCTAGCTCCCTCTTCCTATATAAACACCTCCCCCTGCGAAATTTTCGGGCAAACCCTAAAAAAATCATCCCCGTCGCCACCGGACACGTCCGGCCGCCGCCGGATGAATCCCGCCGCCGCGCCCAGCCAACCAGGGAGCGCCACGTGGCCTCCGCCACTGTGTCCCGCCGCCGGCCCACCAGGCCCGCAGCCGGCCCCCGCGGGCCCAGCCGCCGCTGCCCGCACCCGTGCCTCACGCCTTCCCGCCTCCGCCGTGACCCGCCGCCCGCCGTCCGCCGACCCGTGCTGGAGCCATCGCCCGCCTCCGCCGTGACGTGCCGCGCCTCGACCCCGCCACCTCGCCGCCCAGCGTCGCCGTCCTCTCCTCCAGCCAGATCCGGCCGCGGGAGGGCCGGATCCGACGTCCCCGGCGCCACCCCGCCCTTCTCCAGCAAGCCCGGCGCCCAACTTCGGCGAGCTCGCGCTGCCGCCTCGGTTCGCGGGCCGAAGAACCCTAGATCTCAGGATATATTTTTTCCTCCAAGTCCTTTCTCTGTATCATTCTGGAGCCATGTTCAACATGCCATAACTCCTCATCCGTAGACCCGTTTCATGGATATACTAGAATGTTCATCAGGATGTGCTCTTCATTTTGTTCCATTGGGCCATGTTTGTTTGAGGTCATCTTGATGCTCTAATCATCGTTGCAAGTGTGCTATACAATGTTGACTGTTATGTGTTAACAGAACTTGGTGATTTGTCTTTTTAGTTGCATTTTGTGTGTGCATCCTATGAGCATGAGCTATACATGTGTTTTGTACTATGCCATGCCATCTTTATAGAGGTGATTGCCATGTATTTTTGTGATCTATGTGGTGACTAGCACAAGCATGCAAACTAGGCTTCGTCATGTTGCTGATTTCAGTCCCTGTTCTGCTGTTATTTTGATGCCATGTAAACTTGATGCTACAGAGAGAGCCATGCATATTTTGAGATACTTCAGTAAGGATGTTTTGAAAATATGGTTATGATCTATCCATCCATGCCCCTGTTTGCAATTATGGAGTGCTCTAGAATGTCATTTTATTGCTCTACTTTTGCTATAAAATGTTTCCTGGCAGATTGTTTACATGTTATTCAATTTTGCCAAGGTTGTTGTAGTTGATCCTTGCATACTATGAACTTGTTCTTGCCTTGGTTAGTTTCGTAAACATGTCTTCTTGCTGATGCTATGTGTATCTTCTCAAGCAATGACTTGTGATGAGTGAATCAAGCTCGCAAAGATGCCTTCATAATTCTGTTAATGCCATGCTCTGTTTTCTGTGTCTGAATCTGTTAATGAAACTTGCTATGTTTACATGAGTGTCATCATATCTTCTGTTCCTTTTTGGCTCATGGTCAGTACGGGACTTTTGTTCTATGCATTTATTAGTATCATGCCATGCCTTAAGTTTCAATGATATATTCCTGTAGCATGGTGTTTGCTTGCTCTAAACATGGCTCCCTGATGATGTTTCTGCCATGTTCAGTATTCACTGTCTGTGAAGCTGATATCTTTTGCACTTTTGCCATGCTTATTTGAACCTGTTATTGTGTGATTTAGCTGTAGCTCAGTGTTCATGATTTGTCAATCATCTCTTGTAGATCACTTACATATGCTTTGTTGCTATGTTGGGTTGCTGTAGCATAGTTTCCTCGTGCATGCTAAGTAGCATCGTGCTGTTAAGAGCAGAATTGTGTCATTCTTGTTTTGCTTGCCATTTGCAAACCGTGCATCCGATTCCGGTGATCTTTATATCATTTTCAACCAAAATCACCTCATCTTTCCAGCGGCATACTTGGTTTGCCAAGTAGATGCCTTGATCATTCTTTCCTTCCGGAGCACGCTTATGCATTACATATCATATCTTGCATATCATGCCATGTATTGCATCATGTTGCTTGTGCATTGCATCGTGTTTGATTGTTGTTCCATTTTTTGTGTTCTTGCCTTGGGTAGAGCTGGGAGACGAGTACGTGAACGAGGAACCTGTTGAGAATGCTAACGAGGATCAAGCTTTTGACAACTCTAAGAACCTTGCGGGCAAAATGACCATACCCTCGATATGACTTCTATCGTTGCTTTGCTAGTTGCTCGCTCTATCGCTATTGTATCTCTACCTACCACTTTTTTTTATCATGCCTCCCATATTGCCATGTCAAGCCTCTAACCAGCCTGTCCTAGCAAACCATTGTTTGGCTATGTCACCGCTTCTGCTCAGCCCCTCTTATAGCGGTGCTAGTTGCAGGTGAAGATGAAGTTTGTTCCTTGTTGGAACATGGATATTTTGGGATATCACAATATTTCGTGTTTAATTAATTCACCTATACACTTGGTAAAGGGTGGAAGGCTCGACCTTATGCCTGGTGTCTTGTTCCACTCTTGCCGCCCGAGTTTCCGTCATACCGGTGTTATGTTCCTTGATTTTGCGTTCCTTACGCGGTTGGATGATTTATGGGACCCACTGGACAGTTCGCTTTGAATAAAACTCCTCCAGCAAGGCCCAACATTGGTTTTACCATTTGCCACCTAAGCATTTTTCCCTTGGATTTTCGCGAGCCCGAGGGTCATCTTTATTTTAACCCCCGGGCCAGTGCTCCTTCGAATGCTGGCCCAACCTGGGCGATGTCCGGCTCCCCTGGGCAACCAGGGTCTATGCCAACCCGACATCTTGCCCATCGGGTGTGCCCTGAGAACAAGATACATGCGACTCCTATCGAGATTTGTCGGCACATCAGGCGGTTTGGGTTATGTTTGAACGTAAGTAGTTTCAGGATCACTTCTTGATCACTTCTAGCTTCTTGACCGATTCATTGCGTCTCTTCTCGCTCTCTCTTGCGTATGTTAGCCACCATATATGCTTAGTGCTTGTTGCAGCATCACCACCTTACCCTTTCCTACCCTTGAGCTTAAATAGTCTTGATCTCGCGGGTGTGAGATTGCTGAGTCCCCGTGACTCACAGATTTTACCAAAATAGATGCAGGTGCCGAGGATACCAGTGCAAGTGGCGCAATCGAGCTCAAGTGGGAGTTTGACGAGGACCTTGGTCGTTACTATGTTTCGTTTCCTGATGATCAATAGTGGAGCCCAGTTGGGACGGTCGGGGATCTAGCATTTGGGGTTATCTTCTTTTCATTTGGATTTGACCGTAGTCGGTCTATGAGTATATCCTGAATGATGTATGAATTTATTTATGTATTGTGTGAAGTGGCGATTGTAAGCCAACTATCTTTATCCCATTCTTGTTCATTACATGGGATTAAGATGACCCTTCTTGCGACAAAACCTACAATGCGGTTATGCCTCTAAGTCGTGCCTCGACACGTGAGAGATATAGCCGCATCGTGGGCGTTACAAGTTGGTAATCAGAGCCATCCCCGACTTAGGAGCCCCCTGCTTGATCGAATCGCTGGCGTTGTTGAGTCTAGATCAAAAATGTTTTCAGTCTTAGGATTATATATATCGGACAGTAGGATTCTTTTTACTCCTCAGTCCCTTCGTTGCTCTGGTGAGGTCACCTGACGTAGATGTTTTGACTTTCCTCTCCTCAAATTTCACTAATTTTTTAGGATCACGCGGGTATCTTGGAATCGTTCCAATGGTTTTGTGACGAGAACATTGTTCTTGGTGCCTCTTGACATTTAGGGGTTGTGGCAGTGTCCCGGGGAGTTGAGCTCCGAGGTGTTGTCGTCACAATTTTATCGTTGCAGTTCTGGAATACCTGAGTTTTGCCGACATTGAAAATCTCTTTTATGCAGTTGTTGGTGAGATAACCTCAACGTCACCCAGTACTGGGGAGTTCGGGAGTGTTGCGATAACTCGTATAATGGATGCTTTTCGAAGGTTGAGGTACACAATTTCCGAAGGTTTCTTGGTTATGTGTTGACAGATGGATACAGCTGGATGTAGGGATTGTTAGTTTGGGTGAGATATATTGCTTCCCCTGTATCCCCAACACCTGATTGCATAACCAGAAAGTTTCGGGAGTTTATAGATGGGATTCAAGTAGCTCTAGCATTTCTTCCTGCAGATATTTGGTTTGTGATTGGGTAATCCTTACCACTTATTTGTTCCAGTCGTACCTTGGTTTTTCTTTCATCAATCTCTTATCAAGTGGCTTCTCACCTTAATGGATGCGTGATGTTAGCTTTGGAATTCATTCATTCATCCTTGTTCGAATGTTTATTGTGAATACTATATGTTGCAATTTCTATCCGTTGATTCATCTTGTCTATCTGTCTATCAAGATGCTAACGGATGTCACCCTCTTCAGGATGGCTCCGCCAACGCGTCAGAATCCAGAACACAATGATGGGAGTTAGGAGAACCCTCCACCTCCACCTCCGCCTCCGGAGGCATGGCAAGCTTTGATGGTAGCCACAAACGCCAACGCTCAGATGATGATTCAGCTCATGCAGGAGCGCAACCAAGGCCAAGGCAACCAAGGGAATCAAGGTCAAGGGCATTTCAGTCATCAGCCTCAGTTTCCTACCCTCAACCGGTTCCTTGCAAATCAGCCGAAGTCTTTCAGCTACTGTGCCGAGGCCACAGACGCCGATGATTGGCTTGTGGATATAAACAAGCATTTTGAATGTAGCAATGTCAGGCCTGAGGACTACGTCAAGTTTGCTTCTTTTCAGCTCAAGGACCAAGCAGCTGATTGGTTCCAGCAATACAAGTATTCCAGAAGAGGTCGAGTGATTACTTGGACTGACTTCTATCGGGACTTTAAAGCTCACCACATTCCTACTAGTGTTGTTGAGAGCAAGCGTGAGGAGTTCCGCAATCTCAAGCAAGGCAGCATGTCTGTGTACGAATACAACAAGCAGTTTCAGAAACTTGCTCGCTTCGCTAAACAAGACGTTCCTGATGAGAAGAGTATGATTTATCAATTCAGAGGTGGCCTCAAAGAGGATCTGCAGTTAGCTCTCGTTCTTGTTGAGCCTACTCAGTTCGATCAATTCTACAACATGGCCCTCAAGAAAGAAGGTGCTCAGCTCAAGTGTGAGGCTTCTAAGAAGTGAATCAGGGATGCAGTTCAGTCTTCTTCTTCCTCACAAGTGGCAGCTAAGCAGAAGAAGTTCTACCTTCCTCCTCCTCCGTTTCGTCAGCCTTACCAGCAGAAGAACTCAGGTGGTTTTGGATTTTCCCACCCACCCAACCCAGGCTATCAGAAGAAGTCAAATTCTCAAGCTCCAAGGTCAAATGCTCCTTATCATCGTTCGCTCTCAGAGGTGACTTGCAACAAGTGCTAGCAGAAAGGTCACTACGCGAACAAGTGCTTCAACCAAAGGCGCCTTCCGCCTCCTCCTCCTGTGAGATCTTCAAGAAATGTAGTGGTCAAGCATAATCCCAAGTCTGCAAAGGTGAACTTGATGAATGCATCGCAAGCAAAGGATTCTTCTGATGTGATAATGGGTAATCTCTCAGTTAGTGATATTCCTGCAAAAGTCTTATTTGATATTGGTGCATCGCTTTCTTTCATTTCAAGACCTTTTGTTGCCAAGCATGAGTTTGTGACGGAAAAGATTCCTATCCCGTTGAAGATTGTGTCCCCGGGTAAGCAAATGTCATCTAATAATTGCGTCCCGGATGTTTCTATCAAGATGGGGAACTATAAATTTCTGTCTAAACCAATTGTCCTTGGTGACTCGGATATTGATCTAATTCTCGGGATGGACTGGCTTTCTAACCACAAAGCTCAACTTGATTGTGCTGCCAGAGAGATTCAATTGACACACTCTTCTGAGGATGTTATCATCTATGCCGCTTGCGATGAAACCATTCAGTTGTTTCCTCTCAATGAGAAGGGCGAGCTAGACGCAATCTCTTAGATTCCAGTCGTTTGTGAGTACCAAGATGTCTTTCCAGAAGAGCTTCCGGGTATGCCTCCGCACCGTCCAGTTGAGTTCGTTATCAATCTTGAGCCTAGTAATGAACCCGTTTGCAAGCGTCCATACAAGCTTGGACCTAAATAGCTGAAGGAATTGAAGAAATAGCTCGATGAACAAGAGCGTCTGGGTTTGATCAGACCGAGTTCATCTCCATGGGGTTGTGGAGTTCTTTTTGTCCAGAAGAAGGATGGCACGGACCGACTGTGCGTCGATTACCGTCCATTGAACAAGAAGACAATCAAGAACAAGTATCCACTTCCCAACATCAATGAGCTATTCGAGCAACTCAAAGGTGCTAAAGTATTCTCCAAGCTTGACCTTCGTATGGGTTATCATCAGATTCGCATTCGTGAACAAGATATTCCCAAGACAGCATTCAGAACAAGCTATGGTTCTTATGAATATACTGTCATGCCTTTCCGCCTTGTCAATGCTCCTCCAACATTCTCTCGAATGATGAACTTCATCTTCAACCCCTACACCAATGAATTCGTTCTGGTGTATCTCGATGATATCTTGGTCTTCTCCAAGAATAAGAAGGATCATGCCAAACATTTGCAATTGGTGCTCGACAAGCTCAGAGAGCATCAATTCTATGTGAAGTTTTCCAAATGTGAGTTCTAGCTTGATGAAGTTCTTTATCTTGGTCACATCATCTCCGCCAAGGGCATTGCTGTTAATCCCGAGAAGGTGTCTGCAATTGTGAATTGGGAAGCTCCTCAGAATGTCAAGCACCTCCGCAATTTTCTTGGTCTTGCAAGCTATTACCGAAGATTCGTTGAGAACTTCTATAAGATTGCAAAGCCTCTTTCCAATCTCCTCTAGAAGCATGTCAAGTATGTCTGGACGCCTGAGTGTGATGTTGCTTTCAACACCCTCAAAGAGAAGCTAGTCTCAGCTCCTGTCTTGACTCCTCCTGACGAATCCAAGCCATTCGAGGTTTTCTGTGATGCTTCTCTTCAAGGTCTCGGTGTTGTGTTAATGCAAGAGAAGAAAGTTCTGGCTTATACCTCTCATCAGTTGAAGCCCAACGAAAAGAACTACCCCACTCACGATCTTGAGTTGGCGGCAGTTGTCCATGCATTAATAACATGGAGACATCTCTTGCTGGGAAGGAAAGTGGACATATTCACCGATCACAAGAGCCTCAAGTATATCTTCACTCAACCCAACCTCA
Organism: Triticum dicoccoides; assembly: GCF_002162155.2. Taxonomy (NCBI): domain Eukaryota; kingdom Viridiplantae; phylum Streptophyta; class Magnoliopsida; order Poales; family Poaceae; genus Triticum; species Triticum dicoccoides. The sequence goes on along the minus strand of NC_041385.1, from coordinate 313,200,213 downwards.
ACCTCAGGCAAACTCGATGGGTCGAAATGATTCAAGAGTACAATCCAAGTATTGAATATACTCCTGGCAAGGTGAATGTGATTGCAGATGCTTTGAGCAGAAAGGCTTATTGCAACAGCTTAATTCTCAAGCCCTTCCAACCAGACCTTTGTGAAGCTTTCTGCAAACTCAATCTCCAAGTTGTTCCTCAAGGCTTTCTTGCCAACCTCATAGTCTCTCCAACTTTGGAAGACCAAATTCCTGAGGCAGAACTCCTGGATATCATGGTGAAAAAGGTGAAACATGGTATCGACAAGGGCATTTCCAAATACAAGTGCTTCCACATTGATGACAAAGATACTCTTTTCTTCGAGGATCGTATTGTGGTTCCTAAAGGCGATCTGAGAAAAGTCATTATGAAAGAGGCACACAATTCCCTTCTATCCATTCATCCTGGAAGTACGAAGATGTACCATGAACTCAAGCAGTCGTATTGGTGGACTCGAATGAAGTGAGAGATTGCTCAATTCGTGAATGAATGTGATGTCTGCAGAAGGGTGAAAGCAGAACACCAATGACCAGCTGGTCTCCTCCAACCTCTTGCTATTCTGGAATGAAAGTTTGACCGTATCGAGATGGACTTCGTGACTGGATTTCCTAAGTCCAAGCACGGAAATGATGCTATCTTCGTTGTCATTGACAAGCTTACAAAAGTGGCTCATTTTCTTCCGATCAAAGAATCTATCACAGCAGCTCAACTCGCAAAGCTATACACCTCCAGAATTGTCTCCTTGCATGGCATTCCACCATTGATTTCTTTAGACCATGGAAGCATCTTCACTTCTAAGTTCTGGGACTCCTTTCAGAAGGCCATGGGCACCAACATTCGTTTCGGCACAGCTTTCCATCCTCAAACAAGTGGCCAAGTCGAGCGAGTCAATCAAATCCTTCAAGATATGCTCAGGGTTTGTGTCATTTCCTTTGTCATGAAGTGGGAAGATTGTCTCCCATATGCCGAGTTCTCCTACAACAACAGCTTCCAAGCGAGTTCGGGCAAGGCCCCATTCGAAATTCTCTATGGCAGGAAGTGCCGTACTCCTCTCAATTGGTCCGAGATAGGTGAGAGCCAACTTCTTGGCAATGACTTGATCACAGAAGCCTAAGAAATGTGCAAAGTCATTCGTGAGAATCTCAAGGCCGCGCAATCACGCCAGAAGAGCTATTATGATGACAAGCACCGTGATGTGGCTTTTGAAATCGGAGACCATGTCTACCTCCGCGTCTCTCCAATGAAAGGCACTCGTCACTTAGGTATCAAAGGGAAGCTTGCCCCTAGATATGTGGGTCCTTTCAAGATCATTAGCAAAAGAGGCGACCTCGCCTATCAACTTGAGCTTCCATCCAACTTCACGAACGTGCATGATGTGTTTCACGTGTCACAGCTTTGTAAGTGCTTCAAGACTCCTGAGCGCACTATCAACTTCGAAGAAATTGACCTCCAAGAAGATCTCTCTTATCATGAGCACCCCATTGCTATTCTTGAAGAAACTGAGCGCAAGACTCGCAACAAGTCAATCAAATTCCTGAAAGTGAAGTGGTCACACCATTCTGACCGAGAAGCCACCTGGGAGCGCAAGGATCACCTCCGTTCCAAATATCCGGAGTTCTTTCAGTCCTAGATCTCGAGACGAGATCCTCTTGTAGTGGTGGAGTGATGTAACACCCCGGATGTAACTTTCCATATTTGTAACTCCAACTCTTGCCATTTTTGGCTATGTGTTATGATATTCCCTTCGTGGTTGGGTTTTTGTCTTTCGTTTTGCATTTTGTTCATGTCATGCATATCATATCATGTCATCATGTGCATCTCATTTGCATACGTGTTCGTCTCATGCATCCGAGCATTTTCCCCGTTGTCCGTTTTGCAATCCGACACTCCTATGTCCCCTGGCGCCCCTTTTGCCTCTTTTCGTGTGCGGGTGTTAAACATTCTCGGAATGGACCGAGGTTTGCCAAGCGGCCTTGGTGCACCACCGGTAGACCGCCTGTCAAGTTTCGTGCCATTTGGAGGTCGTTTGATGCTCCAATGGTAAACCGGGTAACCGCGAAGGCCTCTTGTGTGTTGCAGCCCAACACCCCTCCAAAACATCCCAATAACCCATCTAAGTCACTTCCATGCTCTCAGTGGTTCAATCACGACCGTGTGGGCGAAAACTACACTCCGTTTGGAGCCTCCTAGCTCCCGCTTCCTATATAAACACCTCCTCCTCCGAAATTTTCGGGCAAACCCTAAAAAAATCATCCCCGTCACCACCGGACACGTCCGGCCGCCGCCGGACGAATCCCGCCGCCGCACCCAGCCAACCAGGGAGAGCCACGTGGCCTCCGCCACCGCGTCCCGCCGCCGGCCCGCCAGGCCCGCAGCCGGCCCCCGCGGGCCTAGCCGCCGCCGCCCGCACCTACGCCTCGCGCCTTCTCGCCTCCGCCGCGACCCGCCGCCCACCGGCCGCCGACCAGCGCCGGAGCCGCCGCCCGCCTCCGCCGCGACGTGCCGCGCCTCGACCCCGCCACCTCGCCGCCCAGCGCCGCCGTCCTCTCCTCCGGCTAGATCCGGCCGCGGGAGGGCTGGATCCAACGTCCCCGGCGCCACCCCGCCCTTCTCCAGAAAGTCCGGCGCCCAACTCCGGCGAGCTCGCGCCGCCGCCTCAGTTCGCGGGCCGAAGAACCCTAGATCTCAGGGTATATTTTTTCCTCTAAGTCCTTTCTCTGTATCATTCTGGAGCCATGTTCAACATGCCATAACTACTTATCCGTAGATCCGTTTCATGCATATGTTATACCGAAATGTTCATCAGGATGTGCGCTTAATTTTGTTCCATTGGGCCATGTTTGTTTGAGGTCATATTGATGCTCTAATCATAGTGGCATGAGTGCTACATAATGTTGACTGATGTGTGTTAACAGAACTTGGTGATTTGTCTTTTTTATTGCATTTTGTGTGTGCATCCTATAAGCATGAGCTCTACATGTGTTTTGTACTATGCCATGCCATATTTACAGAGGTGCTTTCCATGTATTTTTGTGATCTATGTGGTGACTAGCACAAGCATGCAAACTAGGCTTCGTGATGTTGCTGATTTCAGTTCCTGTTCTGCTGTTATTTTGATGCCATGTAAACTTGATGCTACAGAGAGATCCATGCATATTTTGAGATACTTTAGTAAGGATGTTTTGAACATATGGTTACACTATATCCATCCATGCCCCTTTTTGCAACTATGGAGTGCTCTAGCATGTCTTTGTTTTGCTCTACTTTTGCTATAAAATGTTTCCTGGCAGATTGTTTACATGTTATTCAATTTTGCCAAGGTTGTTGTAGTTGATCCTTGCATACTATGAACTTGTTCTTGCCTTGGTTAGTTTCATAAACATGTCTTCTTGCTAATGCTATTATTATATTGTCATGCAATGACTTGTGATGAGTGAATCGAGCTCGCAAAGATGCCTTCATAATTCTGTTAATGCCATGCTCTGTTCTCTGTTTGTCTGAATCTGTTAACAAAACTTGCTATGTTTACATGGGTGCCATAATATCTTCTTGTCCTTTTTGGCTCATGGTCAGTAAGGGACTTTTGTTCTATGCATCTAGTAGTATCATGCCATGACTTAAGTTTCTATGATATGTTCAAATAGCATGATGTTTTCTTGCTCTAAACATGGCTTCCTAATGATGTTTCTGCCATGTTCAGTATTTTCACTGTCTGTGAAGCTGATATCTTTTGCACTTTTGCCATGCTTATTTGAACCTGTTATTGTGTGATTTAGTTGTAGCTCAGTGTTCATCTTTTGTCAAGAATCTCTTGTAGATCACTTCCATATGCTTTGTTGCTATGTTGGGGTGTTGTAGCATAGTTTCCTGGTGCATGCTAAGTAGCATCGTGCTGTTAAGCGTAGATTTGTGTCATTCTTGTTTTGCTTGCCATTTGCAAACCGTGCATCCGATTCCGGTGATCTTTATATCGTTTTCAACCAAAATCACCTCATCTTTCCAGCGGCATACATGGTTTGCTAAGTAGATGCCTTGATGATTCTTTCCTACCGGAGCACGCTTATGCATTGCATATCATATCTTGCATATCATGCCATGTATTGCATCATGTTGCTTGTGCATTGCACCGTGTTTGATTGTTGTTCCATTCCTTGTGTTCTTGCCTTGGGTAGAGCCGGGAGACGAGTACGTGAACGAGGAACCTGTTGAGAACGCTAACGCAGATCAAGCTTTCGACAACTCTGAGAACCTTGCAGACAAGATGACCATACCCTCGATATCACTTCTATCTTTGCTTTGCTAGTTGCTCGCTCTATCGCTATGGTAGCTCTACCTACCACTTCTTTATCATGCCTCCCATATTGCCATGTCAAGCCTCTAACCATCCTGTCCTAGCAAACCATTGTTTGGCTATGTCACCGCTTTTGCTCAGCCCCTCTTATAGCGTTGCTAGTTGCAGGTGAAGATGAAGTTTGTTCCTTGTTGGAACATGGATATTTTGGGATATCACAATATCTCTTGTTTAATTAATGCACCTATATACTTGGTAAAGGGTGGAAGGCTCGGCCTTATGCCTGGTGTCTTGTTCCACTCTTGCCGCCCTAGTTTCCGTCATACCGGTGTTATGTTCCTTGATTTTGCGTTCCTTACGCGGTTGGGTGATTTATGGGACCCCCTTGATAGTTCTCTTTGAATAAAACTCCTCCAGCAAGGCCCAACCTTGGTTTTACCATTTGCCACCTAAGCCTTTTTCCCTTGGGTTTTCGCGAGCCCGAGGGTCATCTTTATTTTAACCCCCGGGCCAGTGCTCCTTCGAGTGCTGGCCCAACCTGGGCGATGTCCGGCGCCCCCTGGGCAACGAGGGTCTATACAACCCGACGTCTTGCCCATCTGGTGTGCCCTAAGAACGAGATACGTGCGACTCCTATCGGGATTTGTCGGCACATCGGGCGGCTTTGCTGGTCTTGTTTTACCATTGTTGAAATGTCTTGTAAACCGGGATTCCAAGACTGATCAGGTCTTCCTGGGAGAAGGAATATCCTTCGTTGACCGTGAGAGCTTGTGATGGGCTAAGTTGGTACACCCCTGCAGGGTATTATCTTTCGAAAGCCGTGCCCGCGGTAATGAGGTAGATGGGAATTTGTTAATGTCCAGTTGTAGAGAACTTGATACTTGACTTAATTAAAGTGCATCAACCGCGTGTGTAGCCGTGATGGTCTCTTCTCGGTGGAGTCCGGGAAGTAAACACGATTTGGGTTATGTTTGAACGTAAGTAGTTTCAGGATCACTTCTTGATCACTTCTAGCTTCTCGACCGATGCGTTGCGTCTCTTCTCGCTCTCTCTTGCGTATGTTAGCCACCATATATGCTTAGTGCTTGCTGCAGCTCCACCGCCTTACCCTTTCCTACCCTTGAGCTTAAATAGTCTTGATCTCGCGGGTGTGAGATTGTTGAGTCCCCGTGACTCACAGATTCTACCAAACAGATGCAGGTGCCGAGGATACCAGTGCAAGTGGCGCAATCGAGCTCAAGTGGGAGTTTGACAGGGACCTTGGTCGTTACTATGTTTCGTTTCCTGATGATCAGTAGTGGAGCCCAGTTGGGACGATCGGGGATCTAACATTTGGGGTTATCTTCTTTTCATTTGGATTTGACCGTAGTCGGTCTATGAGTGTATCCTGAATGATGTATGAATTTATTTATGTAATTTGTGAAGTGGCGATTGTAAGCCAACTCTCTTTATCCCATTCTTGTTCATTACATTGGATTGTGTGAAGATGACCCTTCTTGCGACAAAACCTACAATGCGGTTATGCCTCTAAGTCGTGCCTCGACACGTGAGAGATATAGCCGCATCATGGGCGTTACAAGTTGGTAATCAGAGCCATTCCCCGACATAGGAGCCCCCTGCTTGATCGAATCGCTGGCGTTGTTGAGTCTAGATCAAAAATGTTTTCAGTCTTAGGATTATATATATCGGAAAGTAGGATTCTTTTTACTCCTCAGTCCCTTCGTTGCTCTGGTGAGGTCACCTGACGTAGATGTTTTGACTTTCCTCTCCTCAAATTTCACTAATTTTTTTTAGGATCACGCGGGTATCTTGGAATCGTTCCAATGGTTTTGTGACGAGAACATTGTTCTTGGTGCCTCTTGACATTTAGGGGTTGTGGCAGTGTCCCAGGGAGTTGAGCTCCGAGGTGTTGTCGTCACAATTTTATCGTTGCAGTTCTGGAATACCTGAGTTTTGCCGACATTGAAAATCTCTTTTATGCAGTTGTTGGTGAGATAACCTCAACGTCACCCAGTACTGGGGAGTTCGTGGGTGTTGCCATAACTCGTATAATGGATGCTTTTCGAAGGTTGAGGTACACAATTTCCGAAGGTTTCTTGGTTATGTGTTGACGGATGGATACAGCTGGATGTAGGGATTGTTAGTTTGGGTGAGATATATTGCTTCCCCTGTATCCCCAACACCTGATTGCATAACCAGAAAGTTTCGGGAGTTTATAGGTGGGATTCAAGTAGCTCTAGCATTTCTTCCCGCAGATATTTAGTTTGTGATTGGGTAATCCTTACCACTTATTTGTTCCAGTCGTACCTTGGTTTTTCTTTCATCAATCTCTTATCAAGTGGCTTCTCACCTTAATGGATGCGTGATGTTAGCTTTGGAATTCATTCGTTCATCCTTGTTTGAATGTTTATTGTCAAGACTATATGTTGCAATTTCTATTCGTTGATTCATCTTGTCTATCTGTCTATCAAGATGCTAACGGATGTCACCCTCTTCAAGATGGCTCCGCCAACGCGTCAGAATCCGGAAGGCAATGATGGGAGTCAGGCGAAGCCTCCACCTCCACCTCCGCCTCCGGAGGCATGGCAAGCTTTGATGTCAGCCACAAACGCCAACGCTCAGATGATGATTCAGCTCATGCAGGAGCGCAACCAAGGCCAAGGCAACCAAGGGAATCAAGGTCAAGGGCAGTTCAGTCATCAACCTCAGTTTCCTACCCTCAACCAGTCCCCGTGACTCACAAATTCTACCAAACAGATGCAGGTGCCGAGGATACCAGTGCAAGTGGCGCAATCGAGCTCAAGTGGGAGTTTGATGAGGACCTTGGTCGTTACTATGTTTCGTTTCCTGATGATCAGTAGTGGAGCCCATTTGGGACGATCGGGGATCTGTCATTTGGGGTTATCTTCTTTTCATTTGGATTTGACCGTAGCCGGTCTATGAGTGTATCTTGAATGATGTATGAATTTATTTATGTATTGTGTGAAGTGGCAATTGTAAGCCAACTCTCTTTATCCCATTCTTGTTCATTACATGGGATTGTGTGAAGATGACCCTTCTTGCGACAAAACCTACAATGCGGTTATGCCTCTAAGTCGTGCCTCGACACGTGAGAGATATAGTCGCATCATGGGCGTTACAAGGCGACAGCTGGTCAACCACTCTATGACTCAGCGGAATCTTCGCGATTCCTCCGCATTAACGAAGGACCGGTTTCCTGATCATGTATGTAAATGCACCGTATCTGGATAAACGCGTATATACTAGGGGCTATATAGTAGCCCCACCGTCAAACTCCTATGGCTAAGTGAAAGTGTTAAAGCTCTATAGTCGGATTGCCTAGTTCGCAGCACTAACACCTCCTTATCGGACCAAGACGTTGGGTCAAGTGTGATCAAGTGCTTTTTCGAACACCCCCGCGTTATACGCGAGGGGGCTGAAGCCGACGACTGCAAACTTTCAGGTTATATACATATATACATAAATGGCCGCATAGGAGGCACTAAAATACCTTATGGGCAAAAGTATAAACACAGCCTTCATTATCATTAGCATTGTTTTTACAATTCGGATACATGTTACTCGAACATAATATTTTTCGAGCACTCACCCTCTATCAAGCAGGCACCCTCTAAGACTTCTTCAAAATAGTGATCTGGTGTGTCCTGACCCTTGGGTGGACCCATGTTGCAATATCGATGGCCTTCATCTTCGCACAATACATGTTCTCGAGGGCAAGGGCCATTCGTGCACCTTCTATGCACGTGGACCGCTTGACAGTGTCGATATGCGACACTGCACGAACAAGTTGTTGCACTAAATCAAAATAACTATTCGCAGTTGGTCCCTCAGGCCACAACCGGTCCATGACAGCCTTCATGGCAAGTACGGATATCCTGTGGAGCTTAGCCCATTTGGCCATCTGCTCATTCAACAGCAGCGGACGCTTTGGCATGCTAAACTGCGACCGGAAAATACGTTCTGCTTCATGGCCTTCTTGGGCCTGAAAAAACTGCGTCGCATCAGAAGCACTCTTTGACAAGTCCAAATATGCGTCCGGAGAACTCCACATTTGATCAAGCGGGGCATACTTCGGATCGACGAACTTAGTTCATAATAAAAAGGGCTTCCCAGCCGTGATCTCCCCGGCTTGCCGGATCTCCTCCCATGTCGCTCTGGCCTCTGACCAGGATTCCTTTGCCGCTTGTAAGGCCTTCTCAAGGTCAGCCGTTTTTGCTTTGGTCTCTTTCTCGAGAAGGGCATATTGGCTAGCGACATCCCTTAGCTCACGCGCCATGTTGGATATTCTCTCCTCACTCAGGCGATGAGCAGCCTGTTCGGCTTTTAATTCACCAACTGCCTTCTCGGCAGTCGCGTTGCTTAACCTGGCTTGCTCCTTGGCCCGGGCAAGCTCAGCCCGAAGGGTCTCCACGGCGGCAGCACCATCTGCAGTCAAGCATATTATAAATTCCAGCATCATGCTCCCATTTATACTCACTGACCGCCCAAAAGACATACCTTGCGACTCGTCAAGCCGCTTGTTCATGAGTGTGATGTCATCATCCGCTACATCAAGTTGTTGTTTCAGTTCGGCAAATTCGGCAGCCCGGGCAGTGGCCGGGGCTGCAGCCGCCTGTGTACAAATTAGCAAAATTATTACCTGAGCTTATTTATCTTTTGATCCTCTGATCGCCCCGTTCGAGGGCAACCAAAGTCTCACGGGCTACTATCTATACACAGTACACCTTCAATTTATGGTACAATTAAAAAATCACATTGCGTACCTCAAAGCCTCTTAGCAGGCTCGTAAAGGCTTCATTCAATCCGCTTTTTGCGGACGAAATTCTATCAATCACCATACCCATTAAGGTATGATGTTCCTCCGAAATAGGCGCTTGCCGCAGAAGACCCGTCCATATGCCCGGCTGTATATCAGATAGTCCAGGGCTTTTGTTGTTGGTCTCTCTAGGAGCCGAACATCCCGGACCTCGGGCGGCCGAAGAGTCATCTTCTGGCCTTGTCCTCCTTCGCGGATCGGGAGAGATCCTCCGGGATGACACCTCAGGGTCGTCCGCCTTATGGGGAGAGGAAGTATGAGGCGGCGTTTCGCTCTCCATCATCTCCGGAAAAAGATCCCCCGAGGACGACGAATGTTGAGGGAGGCTATAGGCCGAACTGCAAAACATACGTTTCAGATATTACCCTCACAAACAAGAAAAGAATGGGGTATGCTTATTAAAGCGCCTTTGTTCACTTATGGTTCGGCTAAAGGCTGGCCCCCGTGTGGGCACTGTGCGGCAATATCGCCTTCCGCATCCGGGCCCCCTGATAGGGATTTCTTCCCTCGCTTGGAGGCCTCTACCTTCAGGTCTTCGGGGGCGGCTCTCTTCTTCCCATGGGGGGAGGGAATGTTAGATTCTCCTTCCCGTTCATCCTCCGACATGGGAGTTCTGATTTCCCCAGATACGGTGCGTGACGCACCTCCGTTATGAAGGCCACTTTGGGCCTCTCTTCCCTCAATGACACTTGATAAGGTGCAGGATCCAGCATCCTAGTTGACACTGGGTCTGCTGAGTTTTCGGGAAGAGGGGCCGAACACCTGATCCTCTCCGCCCTCTTCACCTAGCCCTGGCCGAGTATGGTCTTCTCAGTTTTGTTATGGGAAACTTAAACTGAAAACGTGTTCGGAAATTGATTGCTTACCGGGGAGTCCGGACGGTCGCAGTCGAGGCATGCGTCCTCCGTGGTGTATGGACACCTTTTTTGTGACCCGAAGAATAATTCATACATCCCTTCGAGCTTGTGCCGAAGAAGCGCTGAATGGTTTGCGGTCCTTCCGGAGTGAACTCCCACATACGGAGAGGTCGGCGCTGGCATGGCAAGACCCAACGGACTAACATAACTTAGATTACCTTGATGAGATCGATGTCTGTGGCACCCCGATTAGCATGGACCAGGGGCCTTTGCACATTAGCCCAGGATAACACCTGACGCACGACAGGTCCATGATACAGCATTCCAGGTACAAGAATATTCATCAAATACATGTGTATATGATTACATCAGTGATGAATATAATCTTCTGGCATAGCCCTAAGGCTATTTACATGACAGCGGAAGTCTATTTAGATGGCGGCGGAAGTCTTGGTAGCATATCACCCGGGCTGGGCTCCACAACTCACAAGACTGGCAAGATTACGGCCTAGCACGATGGAACAAGCTAACAATTCAAGCACGACCTACAAAACTGGCTTGACACGCCAGATCAGTACATTGAATATACTTGCAACACAACCAAATACATAGCATCCAAACAAGCAGAAGACAAAGCAGGAACCAAGCGTCTGCAACAACCTATCTCAACAAAACTTCTAAGCAAGGCATGATATTAACTTGAATCATAAATCAAACTAAGCATCAACATCATGGCATCTATTAGCATGGCAATAACATGGCATATCAAACTTACTTCTAATAAGACAACGATAAAACATGGCATAGCATAGCATCTTGATCATAACATGGCATAAGCTTAATCAAAACCTGGCATGGCATCATGAAACTATGTTGAAAATAAACTACCAATCATATCCAATGCAGACATAACAGGTTAACTGTATGCAACCATCTCATGTTCTACCATGGTTCTATAAATGCAAATAACAACTTACTACTCATGCAATGCAACGAAACTTGTGCACTGAGTCCCTCCGACTCTCTTGTCAATGGGTTGCCTCGCAACCAAAACGGTGATCACTCACGTATCATAAACGGAACCATACTCGGTTCAACGGGTTGCCAAACGGTGATCTTTCTGGCGATCACAACCATGACCAACACTTGGTCTCCAACACTCACCGAGACCTCGTCTCGTGATCATATCCAAACATCGCTGTGACTTCTCACGACTATCTCATAGTCCAAGTCACCACATTCTTGTTACCACATTAATCAGCTTAATTATTTCAGGTTTATCCTCCATTTCGAGCAAGACCCAATAGTGTGACCTACTATGAACTATGTTGCTATCGATAGAATAAACACTCTGTAGAGGTAGCACACTGTACACACACAACAAAACCCATGGCCTCGTCATCCCATTCGGGTGGACCAACAGTATTCTGACGAAACCGACCTACTGTCATGACACTCTCCCGGCCGCTCCGACTCACTCCCCACTGGGCTAGTCCTGGGTGGCCCCGTGTCTACCAAAGACACCAACGACCACCGTCGTGGCCAAACATAAATGGTCCCAAACGGGGACCCGGTACCATAACAACAATAATGGGCACACAAGGCTTATGTCCGCCTACCTGATCAGGGTAGCACGCGCCCATAACCTTCCCTCGTTGGAGGCACCAGCGAGAGGCACGACAATAGATCGCATTATGGCCATCCCATAAAGGCAAATGTGGCTGCACTGAAAAAGTTAGATTTGGTGGCACTATGACTCGATCCCATCGATGATGGAGGAGGTTTGTTATTATTAAGTCATTTTATTTCCTTCTCCATCATCATGAACATGAATGCAACAATGAGTATACATCATACAAATGCTTTAATAAAATATCGAGCTTCTCAAGTGAACAACTAAAGCATCAAGAACATGACAATACCAAGTACTAACATATCCATGGTGTATTAAAATCATCATAGCATTTTATGACGATGTCATGAAAATAAAGTAGAGTAGTGACATGGCATTATCAATAACAACATTCTAATTAGCATGGCAAGGGATATCATGAAAACACAAGCATGCATGATAGTCATAATGAAATGACTGCAATGAAAACGATAAGAAACAACTGCAACTACACACACACAAGGTGCAAGCAAAGTCAACATGCAAGTTCGGGGCTCATGATAAGAGGTTGGCTTGCCTGGGGTGGAAAAATACTCCGGGAAGAAGTGTGAAACGACCGCCAAAAAATTTGCAGGAAAAATTTCTCTCTTGGAGGGGGCTGTTTATGGACAAGGGCAAAATGGTCATTTTCTGGATGTGCAAACATGGTGAAAATGATTCCATCAGAACGGGCTCGATGAAACAAAGATGTGGGCTTTGGAATCACCTGATTTGGAGCTACAGTTGAAAAGATACGGACGTTTAAAGCTCAGGGACTAGTATGTAAAAAAATTTCTACAAACAGGTCCCTGGTAGTTAAAACAGAACGTGTCTTTTCTGAAATATGCTTTCGGTGATTGAAAGCGCACTTCCAAAATACGCTTTGAACGCGGGGAAACAGATTCGTGGCGGGGCGCCACCACTTATCCACGTGGCGCTGGGCCAGGCCCTTCTATCGCCGACATGTGGGGTCGCGCGGGGAGGGGCCCGCCTGGCCTGGCTTCTTCTTCCTCCTGCTCGGGAGCGAGCATGGACGAGGGGGAAGATCGCCCCGACGGCGGTCGCCGGCACGTCCGGCCACCAGACGGGGCACACGACCTACCCAGAAGCTTAGAGCGTTGAGGCGCATCGGCTGGTGGGCTTCGTTGACGGCGAGAGGCGCTGCAGAGATAGCAGCAAGGCCCATGGTGGAGAGGAGCTTCGGCCACTGGTGGACATTGGGTTCTGGTGGGGGAAACGGACGGGCGGCGAGACGGGGAGGGTCGCCAGGGTGTGGCGCATCCACCCAGGATGCGCATGGGGTGCGGGGGAAGGGCCACAGGCAGGAATGGATGAGGGGATCGACGGCGGCTATGGCGACGATGGTGGTCAGAGAGGGGCTCCGGGCTCGGGGAGGGATTGTGGACTGCAAGAGAGCTCGGGGGCACTATTTATAGCCGCGGGGAGAGCTCGGGAAGGAGGGGAGGAGGTGGCACACGGAGGGCGACGTGTCCGCGCGTCGGCGACGATGCAGTGTCGGCAGGCGCGGCCAAGGCTCACGAGAAGTGGTGGGGAGGCGACAAGGAGGATGCAACCGAGCAACAGAGGCTCACGGAGACGAGCAATGCTCGCGAACGAGAGGGAGAAGAAGACAGAATCGAGAAAGAAGACGAGCTCACGGTACACACTGTTCGACCTTTGGCACGGCTCGTCGGAGAAGAAAACGGAGGGGGCCAGAGGTCTAGGGGGAAGAGGACGCCGCGGTGGTGCTGTAGGACATTAATGGCGAGGTCAGAGATGGTCGGAGCAGCGTTGCCGACGAGAACAGTGGCTAGACCACCATTTTGGCTGGCTGCCCTCGTGATCACCACGGACATGTCGCGCTCTGGAGTTTTTACTGATGCCAGCTCATGTCTACCGCATAGTCCTTCCAGAGTGGAGTATTACAACGGTAAAGAAACGGGCAGAGACCAATGGAGCTGAGTAAACCAAGCTCCACAAGTTTGCTGTTGCAAACTTGGCAACATGCTGGAGATAAAACCAGAGAGGTGAAATGGTAAACTTGATGTCTAGGAGCCTTAGGGTAGCAAGGACTACGGTCCTGGTAATTATGAGATCATTAGGACACAAATTTAATATAGTTGCTGTGCAACTACCAATTCTGGTCCAGAAACTAGATGATGAACAAGCACTCACTAGGAGTGTGGGATTTAGCTATAACTTGGCAAATCCTTATGATTTGGTCATAAGTAGATGCTGTAAAAAGATCACACCAAATGGACTTACCAAATTGGTACTTGCTTCACAAGCATCACTTTTGACCAGAAACTTGGGAAACTTCTAGGAAAATATTGGAAAAATTAAATTATCCAAACTCTTGGGTAGGTGGGTTATAGGGATAGTAGAAGGCTTGGAATTATTTTCAGCCATAATGGAGCAAGATAAAACATACTTGCTTCACAAACTGAAAATTTGGACAGAAAACCAGAATTGCTCCTGTGCTCACATATCTCAATGAAATGAGCTGAATTTGTGTGGAGGATAATGATTTGTTGTTCTTGATAAGATGGCAAAGTTTCATACTATTTGGAAATTCTATGAAGGTACTTCCTTCACAAAGTGACAATCTGGTTAGAAACTTTGAAAAATTGCACAGGGATCTAGGATGAATGGATTGAGCTCATCTTTGGCATCCATGGGTGATTTATCAATATTAACCACCCTGCCAAATTGCAGCTCAATGGGAATTAGGAATAAAGCACTTCCTTTGCAAAATTTCAAAGAAGGCAGAATCTTGCATTGGATCATGTGCCCAATTTTTGATCTGTGGAAGATGAGATAAAGAGGGAACTAGTCATTATATAGCAAGGACAAGCTCCACAATTTATTTGGGAATTTTCTCTACTATAAAAATAGTAGTTCCTTTAGAAAATGGCAGAATTGGAGAATTGGCATTAAATAGGAAAAGGCAATTTTCCTTATTTAATTATGGTCAATATAATTGCTAGAGCTTGGATTAGGCATAATTATCAACTCCACCGATTCACATGAATTTAGGATATGGCTATATATGCCTTTGGATTTTATTCCTCAGAAAGGCAAGAACAGGAATAAAATCATAATTCAAAAATATTGCATGGGACTTGGCAATATTTTTGCATATCCAAGGTTGAAAAGGATAGGAGGGTCTCTAGGAACAGATGGGGTGAGCAACAGATCAAGGAAAATGATGGCTCCTTTGTAATCACAAAGGGCACATTCAAATTCCAAAAATTTGGAATTAGGGTTTGAGAGAGTTTAAGATGATGCAACTGAGGTCTTGCCCACTGAAAAAGACATGAGCAAGTTTTGAAAGGTTGGAAATGATAAGAAATCTCAGAGTCATCAGCAAAACTTGGGAGAAAGATTTTTAAAATGAGTGCGCGGAAGGAATAACAACACAAAAATTCATGACCCAATTTTGGGGCTGTTACAATGTCCTTCTTAATAAGGTCTCGAATGCGGCTTCGCAGCATTTGAACTTCATCTAGCGATCCCCAATCCAGGTTTTTGTTGATCCACTATGCAAGCTGTGGCGGAGGGCCGAATCGGAAGTCGGGTGAAGCCACCCACTTTGTACCACGATGCTCCGTGATATAAAACCACTCCCGTTGCCATAGGCCAGAATCTACAGTGAAGGAACCCTTTGGCCAGAAGATATCGGCCTATTTGCTTATTAAAGCACCTCCGCACTCCACGTGTCTCCCGTCTATTATCTTCGGCTTTACATCGAAGATCTTGAGCCATAAGCCGAAGTGTGGAGAGATACGGAGGAAGGCCTCACATACGTATGAATGATGAGATGTGAAGGAAGGAGTCCACAGCTAGATCATGGAAATCTAGTCCGTAGTAAAACATGAGCCCTCGAATGAAGGGATGAAGGGAGAAACCTAGCCCCCGGAGGAAGTGAGGGATAAATATGACCCTCTCATTAGGTCTAGGAGTAGAGATAACCTGCCCTTGTGCAGGAAGCCTGTGAAGGATCTCCGCGATCAAATACCTCGCCTCCCTGAGCTTCGTGATATTCTCCTCGGTGACAGAAGAAGCCGTCCACCGGCCTTGAAAGCTGGATCTGGACATGGCCTGAGGTTCGAAGCGACTGGTAAAACCTTGGGTGTTGGAACTCGAGGTGGGAGGAGGAGGGGAGTAGCATAGAGGGGAAAGGCGGGTCTCGGCCTCCTTATAAAGATGACGAATATCAAACGTCCCCTGCGTGGCCTTAAAATATGCCTATTCCCAAAGAATCATACCAACAGGATGGTTGGGTTACCCACGCCCGTGTTAATGAGAATCCCGCAATAAGGGGACACGATCTCTGCTTCGACAAGACGTGTCATTAAAACCGCCTCGTGAAGCATGGAGCAGCAGGTTGGAAAAACGATTCGAAATAATGGCCAAACGATGACGTAATGTCGTGTTGCAAAAGCTGTCAGCGGATTGGACTCGTGAAAACATCATGCTCTTCACTGTGGTATATGGAAAAAAATTTGCAGTTGCGAACACGATTCTTATGTTCAAGATCTACTTTGGAGTATTCGGAGAAGGAACCCGCCTTGCAATCCTGAAGACAATCTGCGCGCCGGACTCATCGTCATTGAAGCCTGGTTCAGGGGCTACTGAGGGAGTCCCAGATTAAGGGGTCCTCGGACAGCCGGAATGTATGCATATGCTGGACTGTTGGGCTACGAAGATACAAGATAGAAGACTTCGTCCCGTGTCAGGATGAGACTCTCCTTTGCATGGAAGGCAAGATTGGCGGTTAGGATATGAAGATTCCTTTCTCTGTAACCGACTCTGTGTAACCCTAGCCCCCTCCGGTGCCTATATAAACCGTAGGGTTTAGTCTGTAGGACAAGAACAATCATGATCATAGGCTAGCTTCTAGGGTTTAGCCTCTATGATCTCGTGGTAGATCAACTCTTGTAATACTCATATCATCAAGATCAATCAAGCAGGAAGTAGGGTATTACCTCCATCGAGAGGGACCGAACCTGGGTAAACATTGTGTCCCCGCCTCCTGTTACCATTAGCCTTAGACGCACAGTTCGGGACCCCCTACCCGAGATCCGTTGGTTTTAACACTGACAGCGGGTGTCGGTCCGTCATGATGACGCTTGTGATAACATTTCCATAGCATCATCTGATCCACGGACCCACCATGATCAGTGCCAAGTTCTTCGTGAGCGAGCCCTTGAAGATGCTCGAACCACCATCAAATACCAGCGTGATGCGCGCCACCAGTCAGATAGGTGGGCAGGGCCCACTATGGACCACCCAGCACCGGGAGGCTATGGTGGCCTACCTTACAAGGTGGGCTGCCCAGCCTTTACCCGTGAGCTGCGGTAGTTCCAGTGGCCCTCCCACCACATGTTCAAGCCCGACATTGGCGAGAAGTACAACAGCAAGACTCACCCGTCAGAGTTCCTCGGCATATACACCATCGCGATGCAAGTTTCTGGAGCCTGCA
This sequence comes from Triticum dicoccoides, assembly GCF_002162155.2. NCBI lineage: Eukaryota > Viridiplantae > Streptophyta > Magnoliopsida > Poales > Poaceae > Triticum > Triticum dicoccoides. The sequence goes on along the minus strand of NC_041385.1, from coordinate 313,183,064 downwards.
ACGACAATGTGCTTGCCAATTACTTCCCGTTGGCACTTAAGCCCAATGTCATGTCATGGTTGATGCACTTGCCGGCGGATTCCATTTCTTCTTGGTCGGATTTGTGTCATGAGTTCGTTGGCGCCTTCACTGGGGACCATCAAGCTCACGGCCAGGCAAGCGATCTGCATATCATCCCCCAGAAGGAAGGTGAAAACCTGCACAAGTGCATATAGAGGTTCAGCCGGGTGTAGTACAACATCCTATACGCTCACCCCCGCTGTCGGTGTCAAAGCCGGCGGATCTCAGGTACTGGGTCCCGAACTGTGCATCTACGGCAAATGGTAACAGGAGGCGGGGGACACAATGTTTACCAAGGTTCGGGCCCTCTCTATGGAGGTAATACCCTACTTCCTGCTTGATTGATCTTGATGAATATGAGTATTACAAGAGTTGATCTACCAAGAGATCATAATGGATAAACCCTAGAAGTCTAGCCTACGAGGATATGATTGTCGTCCTATGGACTAAACCCTCCAGTTTATATAAACACCGGAGGGGGCTAGGGTTACACAAAGTCGGTTATAGAGAAAGGAATCTACATATCCGAATCGCCAAGCTTGCCTTCCACGCAAAGGAGAGTCCCATCCGGACACGGAATGAAGTCTTCAGTCTTGTATCTTCTTAGTCCAACAGTCCAGCTGTCTGAGGACCCCTTAGTCCAGGACTCCCTCAGTAGCCCCTGAACCAGGCTTCAATGACGATGAGTCCGGCGCGCAGATTGTCTTCGGTATTGCAAGGCGGGTTCCTCCTCCGAATACACCAACATATCCTTCCGAACATAGAAAATGTGTCCGGCTCTATAAAACAAGTACCACACACCAATGTAGAGAGTATAATATTTCACGAGTCCAATCCGCTGACAACTTTTTGTAGCATAACATCACGTCACTACCCGGTCATTATTCGAACCGTTTTTAGCCTGTCGCTCCATATTTCGAGGTGCGGTTTCATTGGCACGTCTTGTCAAAGTAGAGATCGTGTCCCCTTATCACGGGATTCTCATCAATACGGCATGAGTAACCCAACCGTGCCATCTGCACGGCGCTTGGGGAATAGGCAGATTTTAAGGCGAGCAGGGAGGCGCATAACTTTTACTGCCTTTATAAGGGGATAAGGATTCATACTTATACACCCACGCTTTCTCCTTCCTCTTCCCATCCATTCTTGAGCTCCAGCGCCCAAGCTTTCGCCTTCTCCGCCCGAAAAAACTCTCCAATCATGTCCGGATCAGGACCTGGAGGCAAGTGGATGGCCTCCTCCGTCAAGAAGGACATCAAGGAGCTCTGGGAGGCTTTTTGCCTCGCCAAGGAAATCGTTCATCGACTTCCAGCCAAGGGATAGATCGTCCCTACCCCAGAGCCCCATGAGAGGGTTGTGTTTCTCACACACTTCGTCCGTGGGCTGGGATTCCCTCTCCACCCGTTTGTCCGCAGACTGATGTTTTACTATGGGATGGACTTCCATGATTTAGCCCCCAACTCTATCCTCAATATCTCGGCATTCATTGTGGCCTTTCTCCGCATCCCACCTCACTTCAGCCTATGGCTGAAGACCTTCAATGTGAAGCCCAAGGTGGTGAGCGGCCAACAAGCTGAGTGCGGGGGCGCCTTGGTGGGTAAGATGCCGAATGTCACCTAGCCCGAAGGCTCCTTTGTGGAGACTGTGAACGGGTGGCAATTGGGGTGGTTCTACATCACCAAGCCGCACGACACCAACTGCGCGGCGGCCCCCGTGTTCCGATCCGGCATTCTGATGCGGCTCACCTCCTGGCAAGAAAGGGCCTGACCTAGGTTTCTCCGAACGAGCTGACTGGGCTCCAAACATGTGTCCAGAACATGATAAACAAGAGAATCAAGCTCGTCAACGTGATCCAGGTTATTCTCGTTCGCAGGATTCTTCCGTGCCAATGCCGAACTTGCTACTTGTGGGAGTTCGACCCGGCCAAGCACTAGATGCTGCTAGAGCTCTTCGGCACGATGCACGAAGACATCTAGAAGGTGCTCTTCAAGGCCGGCGAGGCACCACCGCCCACAACCAAGGATCGTGGGCTTAGCTTAAAACGCCAGGAAAATCAGGTAAGTTCCTTTTTATTTTCAAGGTATACCCTTTACTGGCATACTTGAAGAAGGAATCTAAGCCTTCCTACCAATTGTTTCAGGCCTGGATAGAGACAACGGAGCGGATCAACTGTGCGGCTCCGCTACCCTAAGACCAAGAATCCCCACTTCTGATGAAGATGATTTTGCCGGCGCCTTACGAGGTGTCGGAGAAGAAGGCCAAGAAGACGGCCAAGGAGACCAGAGATGGTCTCCATCGCCAGGGCGCTTCAGACGCAATGTCCGAAGACGTTGAGGATCACTCCTCCGTCGCCGAAGACGAGGAGGAGGAGGAGGAAGAAGAGATCTATCCCCCCCTTGTTGGGGGAAGAAAGAAGAGGATGGCCTCTACACACGGGGAGGCCGAAGCGACCAAGAAGGGGAAAACTTCCCTTCCGGACAACTCCACGGCGGCCACCAACAGCGGTGGGGAGTAGGAGCCTAGGGTCAAGCCCCTGGCCAAATCGTAAGGACCCGGGCACTCTAATATATTCGGCCTTTTTAATTTATTGCTTTTAATAGGCCGGCTCATGTACTTGCAGTCGGGCTCAGTCCAACATCGATCTATCCTCCTCTTCGAAGGGATCGCTGGACCCGTCGGCGATGAACAGTGAGTCCCTTCCGACGACCTCCTCCCCCAAGGCCACAGACAACACCGAGGTGTTTTCTCGAAGGATCCCAGGCTAGGTAGAGGACCAGGAAGTCGTGCCGGGGGTGCCGGAGGGTAAAACCCCGGTTGCCGAACACATGGGGGGACAGACCCCTATGGACACCAACGATGGGGGCCGTATCCAATTCGTCCCCCAGCCGAATGCAGCTCCGGAGACCCAAGTGGCTCCGGATTCAGGCAGGCCGCCTCTTTCGAATGAGGGGGGTGAGCCAACTCCATCGGTGACCTCTGTCCATCCAAAGGCACCGGATAGATTACTGGAAGCACTGCAAGGCACTTCCATTGTGGAAGAACACCGTACTCTTATGAGTACGGTGATTGAGAAGGTCCAGTCCACCAAAAGCGGACTGACCGAAGCCAGCACTAGCCTTCTAACAGGCTTCGAGGTAAGTAATATGATTGTGAAAGAATATCATAGTGTAGACAGTAGCCCCTGATGCTCTTTTCGGTGTTCGGAAAGAAAAAGCCGAATAGAGGATCAAAATAATTTTCACAGGAGTCTAACATAAGATGTCTATGTGAATAAGCAGGCATCGCTGCTGGCTTCTGTCGCTCATACTGCGGAGGTCTCCGGACTGAAGCAGAACCTGGAGCGGGCCGAGTAAGAGCTCGGCCTCATGAAGAAGCAGCTGGAGGACAACCAAGGTATGTAGTAACCTGCGTGTATATTTAGGAAGGATGAATGGTTCGTGCTGACTGAAGTGTCATGAACTTTATTAGAGGCCACGACCAAAGTGATAGCCCTCAAGAAGGCATTAGCCGAGGCCGAGGACAAAGCGGCCAAGGAACGCGCCACGCGTGAGAAGCAGGAGGCCCGGGTCAGTGAGGTCCAGCAAGAGCTCCAGGACGCCGTCAAGAAGTACGAGTCCTTGGAGCGTGATTCTAAGACTCAAGAGTCCGAACTTGCCAAGTCCCTCCAGAGTGCACAAGATGCCCGAGCGGAGGCCCAGAGCTCCCTCCAGAAAATCCAGGTGGCCAAGAAGATCGCGGTGGGTAAGGCTTTCATTATGCAAAGCAAGTCTGTGAAGGAAACGTTCCTTTTAATTACCCGAATTTGGAGCTCTCCACGGGCGTTTACAGATCTGGCGCGCAGCATACCAGATGTTGTAGAGTTCTATCGAGCCGAAGAAGGGAGCTCTACGGAGAAGTTGTTCTGGTCTCAATACCTTAGACCAGAACATCCAATGCCCTTTAGCGACCAGCTGAAACAGTTGGTCGAGCTGCATAAGGTGTCCGAACTAGCCATGAAGGACCTAATAGTCCGGCTATGGTCTGCCGAGCCCATGCCCAGCAGCTACTTCGGACTCATGAAGCGGCTTGTGAGTGCCTTCCCATGGCTTGAAGTTATAAAGCGGTCGGTCTGCATTGAAGGTGTGCCGATGGCCTTTGCCCGCACCAAGGTGCACTGGGCGAAGATGGATGCCAAGAAGCTAATGACCGAGGAGTCGCCTGAGGGCAAGGAGCACCGCCGACCCGAGCTATATTTTGATAGTGTCCTGGAGGGATCCCGCCTTGTGGTGGAGCAATGTGTGAAGGATGTTATATTCCCATGAAAACATTCATGTTATCTTGTCCTGTAATATTAAACAAGATCGTTATGTAATATAATGCTTGTTATTTCAAAATTTTACCTATTGTGCGGCCGTTTATGAAATCTGAGAGTTGGCCAGTCGTCGGCTTCTGCCCCCACGTAGATAGTACAGGGGTGTTCGGGATAAATATAAACACTCTTTACTCCTAATTTTGGTCCTTAAAGGAGGTGTTTAATGCAACGAACAAGGTAATCAAACTATACGGCTTTATCACCCTCACTTAGCCATAGGATTTTGACAATGAAAATTTTGGCGCAACCCCTGGTGTTCGGAAGGCCGAACTTGGGGCGCTATACACGCCTAATCGGATAGGAACCGATTCCTCGCATAAAGCGGAAAAAAATCTCTAAGGATTTGAAAACCTCTCGAACAGCTGACCAACTCTCGCCGCATCATGACAGGCAGTTTTCGGCTTTCTCTACTGAGGTGCTCGTCCAGAAGAACCGGGACACAATCACAGTAGTTCTCCCTTTACTACCCTAGCCGATGTAGCAAAATGTAAGGTAGTAAGCACAGGAGCCGGGCAACCCAACTATTGACCAAAGACATGTTTCGGAGCCGATGCATATAACGCTATAAGTTCAGGGTGCCGAACTGTACTATAAAAGTGTTCAGACTTTTTTGCCGTATTGCGGGGCGCAATGAAGCCCCTGGCGAAGTAATGCGTACAAGAGTGTACGGATGCAATTGATAAAAAAATACAAGGACAAGGAAAAAATCAAGTAATAAGCTGACGCTGCGAATTATTTTCCATTGTGATTTGATTAATACGTCGAGGCGTACTTGTACAAGTAATGTGATAAGCAAGCAAGGCTGTTTAGCATGCCATGACCAAGAGCGAGCTGCGTGCAGGTATGTAAAACAGGTATAGCAATCATTAGCAGAGACCACCTGGGGTTTCCCTTGTACGTCAAAGCTCCTTGCCTCCTTGGTGTATCCGTCTCGTGATGGGTCTGATGGTCAGGTTATCAAAAAAGCCTCAAGAGGAGAAAAACCTGAAAGATAGAGAAAAAGTGAAGGTATGCGGATCCAGGGTGGTTGAGCCACATTGTCGACCACGGTCTAGTTGTGCCTCCGTCCATGCCCATGGTATTTTAAGTGCGTAGTTATGTACGCGCGGCACGAATGTCACCGCTTGATTGGGACTGGGACGGAGGCCGAATTGCTAGTTGCGCTCTGGGCGAGCTGGACTGTCCTGTTGCAGAGTAGTTTGGACTCGCTTGACGGTGTCCGGGAGCTTTACTGTCGAATTAAGGTTCTGACTGAAAAGGCTACTCTGTACTTCTGCTGCAAGGGCCGCGGTGTGCTCCTCAGTATGGAGGGAGCGCTCCGTATTTCCGTTGACCGTTATTACGCCGCATGGTCCGGGCATCTTGAGCTTGAGGTGGGCATGGTGCGGCACCGCATTGAATTTAGCAGATGCGGTTAGTCCAAGCAGTGCATGATAACCACTGCGGAAAGGGACGATATCGAAGATTAACTCTTCACTTCAGAAATTATCCGGGGATCCGAAGGCCACTTCCAGTGTGATTGAGCCCGTACAGCAGGCCTCGACACCTGGTATGACACCTTTAAAGGTGGTTTTTGTGGGCTTGATCCTTGAGGGATCGATGCCCATTTTGCGCACTGTATCCTGATAGAGCAGGTTCAGGCTGCTGCCACCATCCATAGGGACTCGCGTAAGGTGGAACCCATCAATAATTGGGTCAAGGACCAGTGCGCTGAGCTGCCATGACGGGTACTGGTCGGATGGTCCCTGCATTCGAAGGTGATCGGACAGGATGACCATGGGTTGAACTTTGGGGCGACTGGCTCCATCGCGTAGACGTCCCTGGGTGCACGCCTGCGCTCCCTCTTGGGGATATGGGTGGCGTATATCATATACACAGTTTTAACTAGGGGGGATTTCTTCTATCCCCCTGTGTTCGGTGGTCGGGGTTCCTCGTCGTCGTCATCGCTTTGCGACCCTTTCTCCTTGTTCTTGGCATTTAACTTGCCGACCTGTTTGAAGACCCAGCATTCCCTGTTGGTTTGATTAGCTGGTTTATCAGGACTGCCGTGGATTTGGCATGGTCGATCTAGTATGCGGTCCAGACTGGACGGGCCCGGATTGTTCCTCTTAAATGGCTTCTTCCGCTGACCGGACTTGGAGCCATTGAATCCGGCATTGACCGCCATGTCTTCGGTGTTGTCACCGTTATTTCGACGCTTGTGTCTATTGCACCAGGGCTTACCGTTGCTATTTCCGGCTTCAGAGGTGCCAGGTTCGCTTGTATTGTTGTTGCTACGGGCTAGCTAGCTGTCTTCGCCCGCACAGAAGCGGGTCATGAGTATCGTGAGGGCTGACATGGACTTTGGTTTTTCCTGGCCAAGGTGTCTAGCCAGCCATTCGTCATGGATGTTGTGCTGAAAGGCTGCTAGGGCTTCAGCGTCCGGACAGTCGACGATCTGGTTCTTTCTAGTTAAGAACCGAGTCCAGAATTTCCTGGCTGACTCTCCGGGCTGTTGGATTATATGACTTAGGTCATCGGCATCCGGAGGTCGGACATATGTGCCTTGGATGTTGTCGAGGAAGGCGCCCTCCAATTCCTCCCAGCTGCCAATGGAGTTTTCAGGAAGACTGTTTAACCAGTATCTAGCTGGTCCCTTGAGTTTGAGCAGGAGGTATTTGATAGCGTGAATATCATCGCCACGGGCCATATGAATGAGGAGAAGAAAATCCTCAATCCATATCACAAGGTCTGTTGTGCCATCATATGATTCGATGTTTACGGGTTTGAAACCTTCTGGGAAATCATGTCCTATTAATTCATCAGTTAAGCAAAGGGTGTGTGCAGCGCCTCTATATCGGACCAAATCGTGACGTAGCTCAGATGGAGCTCATCTGCGGTTTTTAGCCCGGACGTGGTTATGTTTGTCACGTTCAGCCATATGGTCGTCATCGCGTGTCAAGGCAGGCCCTCGTGATCCATAGATTGATCTTGTCTGACCTGCTCTCTTTTCCAAATCATGTCGCAGGTCATGTGTACATCCCCGAGCGGATGTATTTCTGTTTGTTCGGCAAGGTAGCGCAGGCTGGTGTTCGGCTTGAAGTGCCGCTTTGTCCCGGCCATGTGGTGGTCGGTCAGTCATATTGTACCTTGGTAGGACGGGCTCCGGTGCCTCGTCATCGAACTGTGGTAACAGTGTGTGCTTCGGGTAGCTTTTGGTTGGGCGCTCGAGGCCATATTCCTTGGCTGCCAGGACATCAATCCATCTTTCATTGAGCAGATCTTGGTCAGCTTGAAGCTGCTGCTACTTCTTTTTCAGGCCTCTTATGGTGGCAATTAGCTGATGCTTAAAGTGTTCCTGTTCGGCGGGCTCTTCAGGCATGATGAAATCTTCGTCATCGAGGCTAACCTCGTCCTCGGAGAGTGGAAGGAAGTTGCTATCCTCCGAGTCTTCGTTCATGGCCTGTTCGCCAGGGCTGACTCGCCCATCCTCCCGTTCCTCCTATTCGGAGATTGGTTCAACAGGGTCTTCATTGTTTTCAGCACCGTCCAGAGTGTTGTCCTCTTCTGTGATGGTATCGCTGTTTTTACTATGGCGTGGCTTAGAGCGGCGCCGCTGACGTCGGTGCTTCGGCTGTATCTTAAGAGATTTATCCTTGACTGGATTTGCACCGTCGTCGTTATTTTCTTTGGGTGTATCCACCATGTATATGTCGTACGAGGAGGTGGTTGTCCAATGCCCTGTAGGCAATGGTTCCTGATCCTCTCCTGCATCGTCGTCCATACCGTCGATGTCTTCGGAGTCATAGTTGAGCATGTCGGTTAAGTCGTCGACAGTGGCTATAAAGTGGGTGGTGGGTAGGAAACGAATTTCTTCGCCGTCCGCTTCCCATTCGAACCGGACATAGTTCGACCGAGAATTCCATGACAAGGAGAGGGATTTTAGTGAGATTAACACATCGCCAAAAGGCAAGTGTTGGAAGATGTCTGCAGAGCTGAACTCAAGACCGGCGCCCAATCAGGTTCGATGGACGTGGATGCACGCGGCTCAGAGCCTGTGGCCGGAGACGAGTCCGGGGTTCCAGTAACACAAGCCCAGTCTGATGTTGGGTTTATGTGCGGCTCGAGCGCCGCTGAGCCTGCGGTCACCGCGGCGGTGTTAAGCTTCCCATCCTTGGACGATGCAGTCCGCTCCAGCTCTAAGGCCAGGGTGGTCATAGGCGCTATCTCCTACGGGCAGCCAGATGACAGATCTAGGTCATGTTCATCATGGTGGCCGGGGACAGCCGTCATGGGCTCAAATCCGTCGAAGATAAAGTCTCCACGGATATCGGCCAAAAAATTCAAGCTTCCAAATTTGACCTGATGGCCAGGGGTGTAGCTATCAATCTGCTCTAGATGGCCAACCGAGTTGGCCCGCAGTGCGAAGCCGATGAATACGAAGATCTGTCCGGGGAGGAAGACCTCCCCCTGGACTGTGTTGTTGTAGATGATTGATGGAGCCATCAAGCCTTCTGGTGATGATGCAGCGGAACTCTCAATGAAAGCACCAATGTCGGTGTCAAAACCGGCGGATCTCAGGTAGGGGGTCCCGAACTGTGTGTCTAAGGCTAATGGTAACAGGAGGCGGGGGACACAATGTTGCCCAGGTTTGGGCCCTCTCTATGGAGGTAATACCCTACTTCCTGCTTGATTGATCTTGATGAGTATGAGTATTACAAGAGTTGATCTACCACGAGACCGTAATGGCTAAACCCTAGAAGTCTAGCCTACAAGGATATGATTGTCGACTACGGACTAAACCCTCCGGTTTATATAAACACTGGAGGGGGCTAGGGTTACACAAAGTCGGTTACAGAGAAAGGAATCTACATATCCGAATCGCCAAGCTTGCCTTCCACGCAAAGGAGAGTCCCATCCGGACATGGAATGAAGTCTTCAGTCTTGTATCTTCTTAGTCCAATAGTCCGGCCAAAGTATATAGTCCGGCTGTCCGAGGAACCTTTAGTCCAGGACTCCCTCACCCGCCGCCGTGATTAGCGCATTCCATCAGAATGTGCGCAATCGCAAGATGCGTGATGAGCTGGCGATGAACAAGGTCAAAGATGTGGCCGAACTTTATGTTCTGGCCGATAGGTGCGCTCGAGCTAAAGAGGGAAGGAAGTACCCCGTCGAGGATGCCGGTGCGGAAACCGACTCCACAGACGACGACACCGCCGCCCCGACGAAGAAGGGCCGGCGCTGTAACAGAAAGCGCAAGGGCAAGGCTATGCTTGCCATCGAGGGATCCGACGATACCGGCGCCGCCAAGAAGGCCAAGGCAAGCGACCCCAGCAAGGAAATCACCGGGTGTGCCGCTTCCCGGGCCTTGGCGGCTACCGGCAAGCCAGGAAGCTCCGACAAGCAGTACCAAGGGCCACGACCTCCAGAACTGCTGACAAGTTGAGCTGCTTGCTGAGAAGCAAAAGGCTGAGTATGAGAGGCAGGACAAGGAGAAGGGTCAAGACGGTGCCGAAGGATCCGGCAAGAAGCATGGCGGCCAAGGAGGCCGCTGCGGCAAGGATAACCAGCAAGAGAGGCCCGCCCGGGGCCGCGACAAGAAGCAGGAAGACGACGATCATGACGAGGACGACGAGTCCGGCGACCACAAAGTTCAGAAAGCAATGGAGGCCATGTGCGTTGACAGTGGCGCCTCACTGCACACCTCTCACTGCCAGCTTAAGCAGTGGGCGCGTGAGATCACAGCGGTGGAGCCATCATTCGACGCACAGAGGCCACTAAAGTGGTCTAGCACGCCTATCATCTTTGACATCGAGGACCACCCTGATTGCACGACTGTGGTCGGGTGTTTGCCGTTGTTGGTTTCACCAACAATACGCAACCTCAAGGTGACGAAGATGCTAGTTGACGGTGGGGCCAGTATGAACTTGATCTCGCCTGTTGTGATCAAAAGGCTGCAAATTCCTGTTGGATACCTCGAAGAGACGAGCACGTTTCAAGGGGTGAACCCGGGAAGGAGTCAGCCGAAGGGTAAGGTCACGCTGCCCGTGATGTTTGGAGGCGAGTTGAACTACACGAGGGAGAGGATTGTCTCTTATGTAGCCGAGATCCCCTTGCGTTACAACGGGATCCTCAACCGCCCGGCACTAGCCAAGTTCATGGCGGCGTCACATTACGCCTACAACACGTTGAAGATGCCTGGGCCGATGACCATCATCACCGTCCCCTCCGACAAGAAGGACGCGTTGATCTCCGCTGACCAACTCTACTGGGAAGAAGTTGCAGCAACTATCGCCAAGGCACTTGCTCCTGCCGCTGAAGCCCCGGGAGAGAAGAAGACCGACAAGACCTGTCGCACCCACTCCGGCAAGCGCACCTCTTCGGAGTGCTGTGCTCCCGTCGAGGACGTGCCAGAGAGCTCCACCGGCAAGAGCAAGAAATCCAGAGCTCCACCACCAGAGACCAAGAAGGTGTCCGTCAAGGAGGATGGCACGGGAGGAGCTTTTGTTGGGGAACGTTGCAGAAAATTAAAATTTTTCCTACGGTTTCACCAAGATCCATCTATGAGTTCTTCTAAGCAACGAGTCAAGGGAGAGAGTTTGCATCTACATACCACTTGTAGATCGCGTGCGGAAGCTTGCAAGGTGATGATGTAGTCGTACTCGACGTGATTCGAATCACCGATGACCAAGTGCTGAACGGACAACACCTCCGCGTTCAACACACGTACGGGACGGGAGACGTCTCCTCTTTGATCCAGCAAGGGGGAAGGAGAGGTTGAGGAAGACAGCTCCACCGGCAGCACGACGGCGTGGTGATGGTGGAGAGGCAGTACTCCGACAGGGCTTCGCCAAGCACACAACGGAGGAGGAGAGGTGTTGGGGAGGGGAGGGCTGCGCCTTGGAGGGTGGTGCGGCTGCCCTCCCCTCACCCCTCTATTTATAGGGGGAAGGGAGAAGGGGGCCGGCCCCCTAGAACCCATCTAGGGGGGGTGCGGCGGCCTAGGGGAGAGGGGAGAGGGTGGCTTGCCCCCCAAGCCAAGGGGGGCGCCCCCTCTAGGGTTCCCCTCAACCCTAGGCGCATGGGCCCAAGGGAGGGGGGTGCGGCCAGCCCACCAGGGGCTGGCTCCCTGCCCCATGCAGCCCATGTGGCCCCCCGGGAGGGGTGGCCCCTCCCGGTGGACCCCCAGAACCCTTCCGGTGGCCCCGGTACAATACCGGTATGACCCCAAAACTTCCCGGTGTCCGTTTGACAACTTCCCATATATAAATCTTTACGTCCGGACCCTTCCGGATCTCCTCGTGACGTCCAGGATCCCATCCGGGACTCCGAACAACATTCGGTAGTCACATACTAGTCTTCCTAATAACCCTAGCGTCACTGAACCTTAAGTGTGTAGACCCTACGGGTTCGGGAGACATGCAGACATGACCGAGACGCTCTCAGTCAATAACCAACAGCGGGATCTGGATACCCATGATGGCTCCCACATGCTCCTCGATGTTGTCATCGGATGAACCACTATGTCGAGGATTCGATCAAACCCTGTATGCAATTCCCTTTGTCAATCGGTACGTTACTTGCCCGAGACTCGATCGTCAGTATCCCAATACCTTGTTCAGTCTCGTTACCAGCAAGTCACTTTACTCGTACCGTAATGCATGATCCCGTGTCCAACACCTTGGTCACATTGAGCTCATTATGATGATGCATTACCGAGTGGGCCCAGAGATACCTCTCCGTCATACGGAGTGACAAATCCCAGTCTCGATCCGTGTCAACCCAACAGATACTTTCGGAGATACCTATAATGCACCTTTATAGTCACCCAGTTACGTTGTGACGTTTGATACACCCAAGGCACTCTTACGGTATCCGGGAGTTACACGATCTCATGGTCGAAGGAAGAGATACTTGACACTGGCAGAGCTCTAGCAAAACGAACTACACGATCTTTTATGCTATGCTTAAGATTGGGTCTTGTCCATCACATCATTCTCCTAATGATGTGATCCCGTTATCAACGACATCCAATGTCCATAGTCAGGAAACCATGACTATCTGTTGATCACAACGAGCTGGTCAACTAGAGGCTCACTAGGGACATATTGTGGTCTAAGTATTCACACGTGTATTACGATTTCCGGATAATACAGTTATAGCATGAATAAAAGACATTTATCATGAACATTGAAATATAATAATACTTTTATTATTGCCTCTAGGGCATATTTCCAACAGCTTTCCCCATAAGCTCCGCCCTCGATAGCAAATAGGAAGGTGCGCTTGTCACTTTCCTGCGGGCGAATGTCGATGTGTTTGCATGGCAAGCATCCGACATCCCCGGCGTTCCCAGGGAGGTGGTTGAGCACCATCTTATTGTATGTCCTCATGTGCGACCCGTCAAGCAGCAGGTCAATAAGCAAGCTTTGGAAAGGCAGGAGTTCATCACAGAAGAGATCAGGAAGTTGGAAGCGGCAAGCTTGGTGAGAGAAGTACTTCAACCTGGCAGTCGGGTCGGGTTTGGTCGGGTTGACCTAAACCAAACCCATTGCCGACACTACTATCGGGTGCCTCACCGACCCACGACCCTACCCATGGGTCTTAAATCGGACCCATGCCCGAACCCGCCGGGCAACCCGACACAGTCGGGCACCCATCAGGTGAAGCAGCGGACAACCTTTTTTAAATTCCATTGGCAACAGACTCTGCTATCACCGCGACAAAAACAGAGCTGCGCTGTGGCATAGAGACCATTGAGCTGTCAAGTGTAGTGGTTCTCTTTTATAGGCACCCATTCCTTCCATTCCTTCTTCCCTAGACGAGGTGGTACTAAACTCATACCACCGTCACAGCGGGATTGCAGTCTGTAGGAGCCAGCGGGAGGCATCAAACATGGGCCAGGCGCTTCTCTTTGCATGTTCATGGTGGCCCATATATGGTTGTACGTATCATTGGGCTGCCAATTGTTTTGACCTTTTTCCTGTGCTATGGGTCAAGTGCTTCTCTTTGTACATGCATGCATGTGGCCGGTGTACCGCTGAGCTGCCAACTTATTTTTTGCTTTCATCGTTTCTTTGCTATGGCTTGTAGTACGCTCAAAAAATGTTATGGCTTGTATGTATATGCATGATGAATAAACACGTACAAATTATACCACAGTGTGTATGTGACCCACATTTCATACTAATCGGGTAGCCCATCGGGTAACCCATGGGCGTAGACCTATGCCCATACCCTACCCACGACTAATCGGGTTACCCATGGGTCATACCCATGGGCGTTGATGGTGACCCATACCCTACCCATTCGGGTCGGGTGCCCATGGGCGTCCGTACCCATGGGTCGAATTGCCGGGTTGAGGAGTACTCCATCCGACGTGGTTGGCCAATACGGTGGTGGTGCGCAAGGCAAATGGGAAGTGGAGGCAGTGTATTGATTACACAGATATCAATAAGGCATGTCCAAAAGACCCTTTCCCGTTGCCACACATTGACCAGATTGTTGACTCCACGGCCGGGTGTGACTTGTTGTAATTCCTTGACGCCTACTCAGGATACCACCAGATTTTCATGACGAGTGAAGATGAAGAGACGACAACATTCATCACCCCGTGTGGTACGTATTGCTTTTTATGGATGCCTTTCGGGTTGAAGAGTGTTGGCTCAACATTTGCAAGAGCAGTCCAAATTGGTTTTGAGCCCCAGCTACATAGAAATATGGAAGCTTATATGGATGACATAGTGGTCAAAACCAAGGACAAGGCAACACTTGTGCAAGATTTGGAAGAGACGTTCGCAAATTTGCGCAACATTAACCTCAAGCTGAACCCTGAGAAGTGTGTCTTCGGCGTTCCGTCTGGCAAACTTCTCGGGTTCTTTGTGTCACAGCGTGGGATCGAGGTGAATCCTGACAAGATCAAGGCCATCGAGTAGATTGAGGCGCCTAGGCGGATCAAGGATGTGCGTCGGCTCACTGGCTGCATTGCTGCCATGAGCAAATTCATCTCCAAGTCTGTTGAGCGTGCCCTTCCCTTTTTCAAAATCTTGAAAAAGGCGGGCCCGATGGAGTGGACCCCTGAGGCCGAAGCAGCGCTGCAGGATTTGAAGAAATACCTCTCCTCCACGCCGATACTGGTTGCGCCTAAACCACAAGAGCCGCTGCTGCTGTATCTAGCGGCAACAAATCAATTGGTCAGCGCCGTGCTAGTGGCGCAGAGGGAGGTCGACAAAGGGGCAGTGGCAATGGCGGGACCAGCGGATAGCGAGCCAAAGCTCCCCCGGTAGGGCCTAGTACCGGCAAGGTGAGGCCCCCGGCAGGGGCTGACGCCGGTGAGACAGGGCCTGCGCAACCAAATAAGGTGGTGCAGAAGAAGAAGATGATGCAGCACCCGGTTTACTTTGTCAGCTCCCTCTTGCAGGGGGCTAGGCCAAGGTACTCCAGTGTGCAGAAATTGCTCTTCGGCCTTCTTATGGCCTCGAAGAAGCTGTGTCAATACTTCCAAGCGCACGAGATCACCGTCATCAACCGCCTCCCGTTGCAACGGATACTGCATAACCCGGACGCAATCGAGAGGATTGTGGAATGGGCCTTGGAGCTGTCGAGATTTGGTTTGAAGTTTGAAAGTACTTTGATGATCCAGAGAAAAGTCTTGACAGAGTTCATTGCAGAGTGGACCTCGACGCCTGACAAAGAGATCTAGGAGACCACTCTTCCTGGCAAGGAAACAAGCCGCGACTAGATTATGTACTTTGACGGGGCTTTTTTGCTACAAGGCGCCGATGCTGGTGTGCTGCTCGTCGCACCCACCAGAGAGCACCTCAAGTATGTAATCTAGATTCACTTTCTCAGGGAGATGTCGACGAACAACACTGCTGAAAATGAGGGATTGATTGCCGGTCTCAGGATCACGGCAGACCTCGGGATCAAGAAGCTCATCATCAGAGGTGATTCACAACTTGTCGTCAAGCAAGTCAACAAAGATTATTAAAGTCCGTTGATGGAGGCCTACGTGGATGAGGTGAGGAAGCTGGAGGAGCGTTTTGACGGTATACAGGCGGAGCATGTTCCCCAAGTGGAGAATGACGTCGCCGACTACCTATCGAAGCGCGCTGCCCTCAAACTACCTGTGGAACCAGGTACTTTTGTGCTTCGGTTAACTCAACCATATGTTGAACCATTGACAGAGCAGAACAAGTGGAGGAAATTAGGCCCCGGCAAGTACTTTCCCACCGAGCTCCCACGAGCCACTGACGAAGATGCTGCCGTGGACACTGAGCCTGCTGTGGGGCAACCGACTCCGACAGGGCGTCAAGCCTGGCCGTAGAGACAACCACTCCCATGGCAGAGGAAATGCCTTTAGTCCTTCCCGTCGAGCCCCAGGCTCAGCATGGGCACAGCATACCGTCAGATTCCTCCAAACAGGGGAGCTTCCTGATGAGCAGGAAGAAGCGGAGAAAGTAGCTCATCGGTCTGCCATGTACTAGTTCGTTGACAACGTTCTATACAGAAAAAGACCAAATGGCGTGAAATTGAAGTGCATTCCTCGGGAGGAAGGACTGGAGCTGTTGGCAGAGATACATGGAGGCATATGCGGCTCCCACATAGGGTCGAGGGCCCTTGCCGGCAAGGCCTTCCGGCAAGGTTTCTTCTGGCCCACTGCCCTCCAGGATGCAATGACACTAGTAACCAAGTGTGAAGCATGTCAGTTCCATTCAAAGAAGTTTCATCATCCAGCTCAAGCCCTTCAAACAATCCCTCTCTCCTGGCCATTCTCGGTTTGGGGGCTCGACATACTGGGCCATTTCCCCCGCCCTGTCAGGGCCTTTGAGTACTTATACATTGCAATCGACAAGTTCACAAAGTGGCAGGAGGTGGAAGCAGTGAGGAAGGTGACAGCACAGTCAGTCATCAAATTCTTCAAGGGACTGGTCTGCCGTTTTGGTGCGCCAAACAGAGTCATCACCAACAACGGCATGTAGTTCACAAGCCACACCTTCATGCAATACATCCAAGACCTCGGTAGCAAGGTCTGTTTCGCTTTCGTGGCACACCCACGGAGCAACGGCCAGGTGGAGAGGGCAAATGTTGAAGTACTGCGAGTCCTAAGGACAAAGACTTTTGACAGGCTGCACAAGAGCGGAAGGCGTTGGATTGATGAGTTGCCGGCAGTTCTTTGGTCGATCAGAACAATGCCAAATTGAGCCACCGGCCAGACACCCTTTGCCCTGTTATACGGGGCAGAGGCCGTTCTCCCCACAGAACTCACATACGGGTCACCTTGAGTGTTCGCTTATGACAAGCTTGAGCAAGAGCGATTGCGGCAAGATGACGCGACTATCCTCCAGGAAGATCGTCTTTGGGCGGCTGTGAGAGCAGCACGCTACCAGCAAGCCTTGCGCCGCTACCATAGCCGCAAGGTTCATGCCTGAAGCTTTGAGAAAGGCGACCTTGTTCTTCGGCACGTTCAATCGGCCAAGAATTCCAACAAGTTGACGCCAAAGTGGGAAGGCCCTTATCGAGTAATACAAGTCACCAGGCCCAGTGCAGTCTGCGTGGAGACCGAAGATGCCATTCCAGTGAACAACTACTGGAACATTCAGCATCTTCGCAAGTTTTACCCATAAGGCGCGGTTGTCGGACCCCCCGGCAGACCACCTTTTGTACAAGCTTTGCCGGCAAGGCATGTAACCCTCTGTACAAAGCCAGGCGCAAACCCTAAGCATAAATAAATGAAGCGCTGGCGCCCTAAGTTATAGCATGCATGCTAGGTTGAGTCTCTCCCTCGGTTAGGGTTGATAGTGCTTAGCGGCGACTAACCCCTAGCATAGAGGTTGAGTGCGTGTCTCTTTGTTCCTTTCTGTCATCTTTGGTTCGCAGGGTACATGGACATTTCTGTTGAGCTATTTGGAAGAAAGAGAATGAGCCGGTGCTCCAGTCCCGGCAAGCCAAGGTTGTCGGGGGCTGAAGACACAAGGGTCCAACCACGGCAAGCCAAGGTTGTCGGGGGGCTGCAGATTCAGATAAGTCCTTTATCCCCTGTTATGCATTTCCGTATGGAATTGGGACGTATGAAACCTCATTTTATTCCTAGGCTACCGTGCTCCCCTTTTCCTGTACCCGAGAACTATTCCTTGGGTCGGAATTTGGTTGTAGCCGCGGTGACAAGGAAGCAAGCATAGGGCCTAACCCTGCTTCGCCCCTGCCTCCGCCAAGAGCGTGAGTATGGTCGAATGGAGTAAGGGGACGGCAAGGCCTGTTGCCGGGCGATAATGTTTATCTCAATAATAAGAAGGATTCGTTCCTTGGTATGAGCTTCGCTCATGCACAAAGAACTCGGCAAGCACCCTTTTTTCATTAATACGTCCCATAGAGGTACAGTTCGTATGGAATGTAAACATGAGCAAGGAGATTACAAGTTTTAAATTTAGCCAAGGCTCGTAGGCTTACAAACTAAAAAGAGATAAGATGTCCATAATCCCTTTCTTGTCCCTCTCCCCAGGAAACGGAACAAGATGGCAGGAGGGCAAAAGGAGTGCCTAGGTGAGGTACGAGCAGCCGAAGACGCCAAGAACATATCGGCGGCCGCCCAGAAGAGCGCTGGTGATGATGGTGCCGACAGAAGGGCTGAAAGATGAGGCAGCGGGCCGCCAATACACTGTGAAGGCGTCGGTACCATCGTACTATGACTTGGCGGCCCGTCGCCCGCCTTCTTCGCCTTCTCCGGCCTTCCCATGCTAGCCTCCCAAGGAGGCGACCCCGAGATGTTCAAGGAGCTGGCCCCACCCCCGGCAAATTGCTCTGCCAGGAGGAAGGGCCAGGTGCAGATGCTGCTGCTGCCGGTGCCGCCCAGGGACGGTGTGTCCGACACCTAGTCAGACCCGTCATCCTCCCGCTTGACACCCTCATCGTTGATGTCGCTGTCCTCCTCGCCACTCTTCCTTGAGGAAGAGTCTTCATCATCGGAGGATCTCTCCATGCAACACCTTAGGCAAGTTCCCAAGTGCCTGAAGACCTTGATGGAGAGCAGGACGTTCTCCATTAATTTGAAGTGGAGAACGAGCCCCTCCGACAGGCTGTGGGCACAAGTGAAGGCCTTCCATCTGCAACGAAGATACATGACGTGAGGGGCGGGGAAGTCAACGTCGACCCGCATGCTGCCATTCCCGCAGCCCCTCATATGCAACCTCAGAGCCTGTGGCGGGTCGAGCTCCATCTCCTGAGCGAACAGAGTAGGAAGACAAAGACGATGACACACTGGCTAGTGCAGCCTAATGATGAACTCGTGGGGCTAGTCTCCGACGTGACCCTCCATTAGGGGAGGGGCCGCTGGCGGAGGCGAGGCCGATGCGCCGCCCCGTCTTCCTCTTCCCTGAATGCCATGGAGGCCTCGGCCTCGCCCCCTCCCCCTTCCTCTCATGGCCGGCTCTGCCACCACGAGCTCTTTGGAAGGAGGGGCACGCGTCGAGCAGAGACCCTCGTCGCCGCTATCGGAGCACCGGTGCGCCCTCTAGCCATAGCAATGGATGGAGAATGGCGACGAAGGGGAGACGCAAGGGGATGCTCCTCCTCCTCCTCTTGAGTCCCCTTTTTTATAGCTGAGCAGAGAAGGCTGAAAGACTAGCTCTGCACCTCTGAAGAGCCCGCTCGGGTCCAGCTCATTAAGTGGCGACGAGCGACGTCATCGACAGCCCTCTCCGCCCAATCAAGGCAAGTGAGTATCGGCCACCGCGCGCCTTCCCATATCCCATGTGTCTGTCACCTACCCCATGTCGTACATGCGGTGTACGTGGCGTAAGGGGCGGACGTAGTGGGAAACATGGAACGACGGTTCCAAGGCAGAGAAAGTAAATGAGCAGCGGACCTGCATTCTTAAAGGGACACGCAAGCCGCCTCTATACTATTCACCATAGGATGACGCACGCATGCTTCGGTCACCCCACGCACGATCTCCACGTCACGCATTCAACATGGGTCATGGGGAAGCGCAACAGACGAAAAAAGTTACCACGCTAAAAATCCGCCCCGCCTGCCCGCGCACCATTTTGGGCCTAGACCAACAACGCGTCATGCTTATATGTGGCCTAGGCCCGGGGGCTCCCGTCGGTGTACAAAAGTAGGGGCTCTCCTTTGTACCCCTTTACTTGTACACGAGCAGTCAGAGCCGCGCCCACGGCCACACTTAGCAGGGCAGAGGAGGGAAGCCAAAGCCACAAGACAATCAAGGCAACGCCAAGACCGGAGACACAAGAAGCAAGAGGGCAAGGTAGACTCCCCCGGCAAGGCCCTTGCCGGGGCAGCCTCCGCAGCCCCAGCAAGAGCCTTGCCGGGGCAACTTGCCCAACGCCAGCAGAGCGCACCACCCTTAAGCCCAAGGGTTCCAATGCCATCAACCACATTGGAACCAAGGCTCGGGAGGAACCTCCATGGTGGCATGCAGATCTTCGTGAAGATCATAAGCGTGCATGATCAGATGAGGACCAGAAGACGACGATCCTCGGCAATATCCTGGCCGAGGAAATCCACGAGACCTCCGGCAAGATCCTTGCCAGGGACGACCGCGATGCCATGGCAAGACCCTTGCCGAGGACATCAGCGGGGCCGCGGCTAGGCCTGCACCTGCCAAGACTCCACCGTCGTTCCCATGCAGCTGCCAGCCCAGCCAGCTAGGCGAGCACCTGCATGGTGACGTGCGGCCTCTAGACCAGCTCAGCAAGCATCTGCGTGGTGGCATGCAGATCTTCGTGAAGACGCTGCCACCGCACCAGCTCAGCAGCCTGCCAGCCTACATGGCGCCGCATGCCTCGTTGGCCAGGACGCGTGTCGAAGCAAGGCGAGGCGGCGATGGACCGGACGGGCCTCGTTACCGTCCCCAATAAAGCAAGGGGACACCTAAGGGGCGCATTTAATGCATTTTGTCCCGTAATGATAGGCAATAAGCTCAGCCACTGTACACCTTTCCACCTCCTGTGTGTCACTGTGGCGTCCGCTTTTTCTATAAAAGGAGACTCGAGGCATACTAGAGAGGGATTCGGCTCTTTTGGACTACGCACGCACCGTAACTAGTTCAAGAACACAAGAACACTCAAATATACACAAAAGCAGGACTAGGGTATTACGCATCCTCGCGGCCCGAACCTAGGTAAACGATCTTTGTGCTGGCTCCTAGACCCGCTCTTTCCACAACCTCGCGCCTGCCGACCGTAGTAGGGATTCCAGTGATCCCATAGGTGTCGTTTGCACCGACACCTACTGATTTTCTTGTTCTTGGTTCCCCACAAGATGATTTTTGTCCGATTATATTTGGTAGACCTACCTTTCTTGAACACTGTTAATGCTAAGATAGGTTGTAATAAAGATATTGTTAGTGTGAATTTCTGGGATGTGGCTCATGAGTTTAATTTTTACAAATTCCGTAGATAACCTCGTGATAAAGAATTGCCTAGTAAAGATGAAATTATTGGTCTTGCTTGTATTGTCGTGCCTCCTATTGATCATTTAGAACAATATTTGCTAGACCATGAAAATGATATATTCATGGATCAAAAAAATGAACCAACAATTTCTCTATGGACCAACCGTAAGGATCCACATCTCCATAGATCCTTGGGTCTGCGATGTAACGGGAAACATAGCTCTCTCCATCTGAGTCTTGGGACGACATACTTCCAGATCTTTTAGAAAAACAACACGAAACAAGAACAGAAGATATCAATGCGATACGGTGGTCAAAACCTCGGGAAGTATATATAATGAATTTTTTGTGTAGGACAAGTAACTTGGAAAAAAACCAAGACGAGAAAGTCCATGAGGGGGCCACAAGCCCGGGGGGCGTGCCCAGTGGGGTGGCCCGCGCCCTAGGGCTTGTCGCTCCCTCATGCACTTTTCGGACTGTTTGTTATTTTCCTAATTTTTTAAATATTCCAAAACGGACAGAAAATACCTTTTTATGGACTTTCGGAGTCGGTTTACTTACTGTACCACATACCTACCCCTTTTCCAGGGTTCTGGAGCATTCCGGAAGGTTTCCCTTATGGTTCAACCGGTGTCATAGTTTGAATAATATTAGTTTCAACATTAATGGGCGTGCCTGAGATATAATGTTTAATTATTTTCCCATTAACCACCTTCGGATCAGTGCCTTCAACATTGTTTATCATAGCTCCAGAACGATAAGCTTCTACAACAATATATGGTCCTTCCCATTTAGAGAGAGGCTTTCCTGCAAAGAATCATAAACGAGAGTTGTATAATAAAACTTGATCTCATATTTTGAATTCCCATTTTTTGATTCTTTTATCATGCCATCTTTTAACTTTTTCCTTAAATAATTTAGCATTTTCATTAGCATGTGTCCTCCATTCATCTAGAGAACAAATATCAAGTAACCTCTTTTCACTGGCAAGTTTGAAATCATTAGTTAAGTTCTTTGATTGCCCAATATGCTTTATGTTCTAACTCAAGAGGTAAATGTCGTGATTTTCCATAGACCATTTTATAAGGGGACATACCCATAGGATTTTTATGAGCAGTTCTATATGCCCACAATGCATCATCTAATTTGTTGACATTCATCACATGATATGACAAACTTACGTGCATCCTTAAATAGAGTAGGCCAATAAAAACCAGATTGTAATACCTTATGCACAGTTCTATCTCCAGCATGATGTCCTCCGTATGCCTCGGAGTAACACTTCCGTTGGATTTGTTCTTGTTCATGCTCAGGTATGCAGTGTCTAATAGTACCATCTACTCCTTCTTTATAAATGTGTGGGTCATCCCAGAAGTAGTGTCTCAAATCAAAGAAAAACTTTTTTCTTTTGTTGGTATGTAAAACTAGGTGGTATATATTTGGCAACAATGTAATTATCATAGTCTGCATACCAAGGAGTATTATGAGAAGCATTTACACCATTTAGTTGTTCATCAGGAAAACTATCATCAATAGGTAGTAGGTCATCAAGAACATTTTCTAACCTAGACAAGTTATCAGCTACGGGATTCTCGGCTCACTTCCTACCAGTGATATGCAAATCAAACTCTTGTAGCAGTAGAAGCCACCTAACGAGTCTAGGTTTAGCATCTTTCTTTTCCATGAGGTGTTTAATAGCAGCATGATCGATGTGAACAATTACTTTAGAGTCAATAATGTAAGATCTGAATTTATCACAAGCAAACACAACTGCTAGAATTTTTTCTCAGTAGTGGCATGATTTATTTGAGCACTGTCTAGAATTGCTTATCGACTCTTTATCCTAGAAAAACACCAACATCATAATAACTAGCATCACACATAATTTCAAAAGGCAAATTCCACTCAGGTGGTTGAACGATGGGTGTAGAAGTTGATGCTTTCTTAAGTGTTTCAAAGGCTTCTACACAATCATCATAAAAAATGAATGGAACATCTTTTTGCAAGAGATTAGTAAGAGGCCTGGAAATTTAAGAGAAGTCTTTAATGAACCTCCTATGGAAACCAACATGACCAAGGAAACTTCTTATACCTTTAATATCATTACTACATGACATTTTCTAAATTGCATCAACTTTAGCTTTATCTACTTCAATACCTCGTCCAAAAATTTTATGCCCCAAGACAATACCTTCATTAACCATAAAGTGGCACTTCTACCAATTCAAGACAAGATTAGTTTCTTCACATCTCTGCAAAACTCGATCCAGGTTGCTTAAGCAATCATCAAAGAAGTTCCGTAAACTGAAAAAATCATCCATGAAAACCTCAACAGTCTTTTCATAAAAGTCAGAAAATATAGCAGTCATACATCTTTGAAAGGTAACAGGTGCATTACATAGACCAAAAGGCATACGTCTATAAGCATAAGTTCCAAAAGGTAACTGAAATTAGTTTTCTCTTAGTCGGGTTGTGACACGGGTATTTGAGAGAAACCAGAATGTCCATCAAGAAAACAAAAATGTGTGTGCTTAGACAATCTTTCTAACATTTCATCAATAAAAGGCTAGGGGTAATGTTCTAGTTGCTTTATTTAATTTTCTAAAATCAATTACCATCCTATAACCAGTTGCAATTCTTTGTGGGATAAGCTCATTTTTATCAGTAGGAACAACGGTAATGCCTCCTTTCTTAGGGATACAATGAACAGGACTTACCCATCTACTATTAGCTATGGGATAGATTATACCTGCTTCAAGAAGCTCTAATATTTCAGTTCTTACCACCTCCTTCATCTTAGGATTTAATCGTGGTTGACAATCAACAACTCATTTAGCATTAGGCTCCATATTAATCTTGTGCTGACATAAAGTGGGGCTAATGCCCTTAAGATCATAAATAGTATATCCAATAGCAGCACAATGCTTCCTCAGAGTTTTTAGTAATCTCTTTTCTTCATGCTTTGAAAGGTTAGCACTAATAATAATAAGATATATCTTCTTTTCATCAAGATAAGCATATTTCAATGTACCAAGCAGTTGTTTTAATTCAAACTCGGGATCACCTTTAGGTGGAGGAGGACCTCCAAGAGTTCAACAAGTAGATTATGTTTCAGGATAGGTGGTTGATCAAACAACATCTTATCTATTTCATTTCTTTCATTCATATGCATATCGTTTTCATGGTCTAGCAAATATTGTTCTAACGGAACAGTAGGAGGTACGGCAATAGAAGCAAATCCATTAATTTCATCCTTACTAGGCAATTGATTATCATGGGGTTGTCTACAAAACTTAGAGAAATTAAACTCGTGAGATATATCACCAAAGTTGACACTGACAATTTCTTTAGTGCAATCAAAGGTCTACAAAAATTACGTGACAAAAATCATCTTGTGGAGAACCAAGAAGTCGAAAATCAGCAGGGTATTTTATTTTTCCACACAAGACTTGAACATCTCTGACAATCCCAAGTGGTGTAATAGCATCTCTATTTGCAAGCTTAATAGTAACGCCAATGTCTTCTATTTCAACAAGAGCAATATCGTTCATAATTTCTTGATATAAGGTAAACCGAATAGCACTCACACTAGCACCCAAATCACATAAGCCATTATAACAATGATCTCCTATCTTAACTGAGGCAACAGGCATTCCAACAACAAGTTTATTCTTATCTTTATCATCAAACTTAGAAATTCTAGCAGCTTCACCACAGAAGAAATAGCATGCCCATCTATATTATCGACCAAGAGATCTTTAACCATAGCAACATTACGTTCTACTTTAATTTGTTCAGAGGGTCTAGGTTCTCAAATATTACTTCTGTTAACCACGGTTGAAACCTTAGCATGTTCCTTTATCCTAACAGGGAAAGGTGTTTTCTCAATATAAGCAGTAGGAACAACTGAATCTACATTGTAAAGATAGTTTCTTCTTTAACTATAACATGTTCCTGAATATTTTCTTTAACATGGGGGTGACATTTAAACCACTTCTCCTTAGGGAGACAACATGAGTAGAAAATGATTCACAAAACGAAGCAATTATCTCTGAGTCAAGTCCATATTTAGTGCTAAATTTATGAAAAGCTTCGGTGTCCATAAATGATTTAACACAATCAAACTCAGGTATTATACTTGAGTCATTACCTTTGTCGATTTCCCAATCATCATAGTTGTGTTTAATTCTTTCAAGAAGGTCCCATATGAACTCAATAGTCTTCTTCATAAAGGAGCCGATATAAGAAGAATCAAGCATGGTTTGATCATCATGGGAAAGTCATGCATAAAAATTCTGTAAGATAATTTCTGTTGGGATCTCATGATTGGGGCTTGTGTACATCATGTACTTAAGCCTCCCTGGGGGAGTCCTGGATTAGGGGGTGTCCGGATGGCCGGACTATGACCTTCGGCCGGACTCCCGGACTATGAAGATACAAGATTGAAGACTCCGTCCCGTGTCCGGATGGTACTTTCCTTGGCATGGAAGGCAAGCTTGGCGATATGATATGAAGATCTCCTCCCATTGTAACCGACTCTGTGTAACCCTAGCCCTCTCCGGTGTCTATATAAACCGGAGAGTTTTAGTCCGTAGGACGAACAACAATCATACCATAGGCTAGCTTCTAGGGTTTAGCCTCTCTGATCTCGTGGTAGATCCACTCTTGTACTACCCATATCATCAATATTAATCAAGCAGGAGTAGGGTTTTACCTCCATCGAGAGGGCCCGAACCTGGGTAAAAACATCATGTCCCTTGCCTCCTGTTACCATCCGCCTAGACGCATAGTTCGGGACCCCCTACCCAAGATCCGCCGGTTTTGACACCGACATTGGTGCTTTCATTGAGAGTTCCTCTATGTCGTCGCCTTTAGGCCCGATGGCTTCTTCGATCGTCAATCACGACGCGGTCCAGGGTGAGACCTTTCTCCCCGGACAGATCTTCGTATTCGGCGGCTTCGCACTACGGGCCAACTCGTTTGGCTATCTGGAGCAGATCAAAAGCTACGCCCCTGGCCATCAGGTCAGGTTTGGAAGTTTAAATTACACAGCCGACATCCACGGGGACTTGATCTTCGACGGATTCGAGCCATGGCCGAGCATGCCGCACTGTCATGATGGGCATGATTTAGCTCTGCTGCCGGACAATGCCCAGAGCGTCGCTCAGGTGTCCGCTCCGACCATTAGCTCGGAGCCTACTGCGCTAGTCGGGGATGGACGGTTGGACGCCACCCCGGGAGCCGCAATCTCTAAGGCGATAGAGCCGAATACCAGCCTAGTCCTTTGCAGGGGCCGTGACTCTAAGGTGCCGGACTCCGTTCCAGACTCCGTATATCATGCACCTCTTCCGATCGAACCCGATTGGGCTCCGATCATGGAGTTCACCGCCACGGACATCTTTCAGCACTCGCCCTTTGGCGATATCCTGAATTCACTAAAGTCTCTCTCTTTGTCAGGAGAGCGTTGGCCGGACTACGGTCAGCATTATTGGGATACGTACAATGAAGAAATTCGAGGCCCACCCACCACCCACTTCATAGCCACTGTCGACGATTTAACCGACATGCTCGACTTTGACTCTGAAGACATCGACGGTATGGACGCCGATGAAGGAGATGACCAAGAACCAGCACCTATAGGGAACTGGAAAGCCACCTCGTCATATGACATATAATGGTGGACACCCCCAAAGCAGGGGATGGCGAGGAAAAAACGGAGGATGACCCCTCCAAGAAGCAACCCAAGCGCCGACGTCAGCGGCGCCGCTCTAAGTCCCGCCAAAGCAAAAACGGCGATTCCGGCACCGGAGATAACAACACGCCGGACAGTGCCGAAGACAACCCCCTCCAGCAGGATTTAGTGCAGGAGGACGAAGGAGCCAGCCCTCATGAGAGAGTAGCCGACAGAGAGGTTGAGGACGACAACTATATGCCTCCCTCCGAAGACGAGGCAAGCCTCGACGACGACGAATTCGTCGTGCCAGAGGATCCCGTCGAACAAGAGCGTTTCAAACGCAGGCTTATGGCCACGGCAAGCAGCCTTAAGAAAAAACAGCAGCAGCTTAGAGCTGACCAATACTTGCTAGCCGACAGATGGACCGAAGTCCTGGCGGCCGAAGAGTATAAACTCGAACGCCCCTCCAAGAGCTACCCAAACCGCAGGCTGCTACCCCAACTTGAGGAGGAAGCAACTAAACCTACATCACCAGTGTATGATGCGCCGGATCGGCCACTCCGTGGCTGGGATAGAGAGGCCTTCAGGCCCTCGACCCAAGCCGCACCCCGGCACCGCTCAAAACATACCAGAGTACGGGGAGACGCAACAGACCTGTGAGACATATTGGAGAATAAGGCAAGGCAAACAAGATCGATCTACGGATCGCATGGGCGCCCCGCTTCACGTGACGCTAGCCGTCACGCCGTACATGATAAGTACGGCCAGGCCGAATACAACAGACCAAGCTCATCCGAGCTGCATCGTGATATAGCCCAATACAGGGGAGCCGCACACCCACTATGCTTCACAGACGAAGTAATGGATCACCAAATCCCCGAGGGCTTTAAACCCGTAAACATCGAATCATATGATGGCACAACAGATCCTGCGGTATGGATCGAGGATTATCTCCTTCATATCCACATGGCCCGTGGTGATGATCTACACGCCATCAAATACCTCCCGCTCAAGCTTAAAGGACCAGCTCGACATTGGCTTAACAGCCTGCCAGCAGAGTCAATTAGTTGTTGGGAGGACCTGGAATCCACATTCCTTGACAACTTCCAGGGCACTTATGTGCGACCACCAGACGCCGATGACCTAAGCCACATAATCCAACAGCCAGAGGAATCGGCCAGACAATTCTGGACACGGTTCCTAACCAAGAAAAATCAAATAGTCGACTGTCCGGACGTCGAGGCCCTTGCTGCCTTCAGGCACAACATCCGAGACGAATGGCTTGCCCGACACCTAGGACAGGAAAAGCCGAAATCTATGGCAGCCCTCACGACAGTCATGACCCGCTTTTGTGCGGGAGAAGACAGCTGGCTAGCTCATAGCAATAACATAACCAAGAGCCCTGGCAATCCGGATACCAAGGACAACAACGGCAGGTCATGTCGCAACAAGCATAAGCGCCGCATTAACGGCGACAATACTGAAGATACGACAGTCAATGTCGGATTCAGAGGCTCTAAACCCGGTCAGCAGAAGAAGCCATTCAAAAGAAACCCTCCGGGCCCATCCAGCTTAGACCGGATACTCGATCGCTCGTGCCAGATACACGGCACCCCCGAACAGCCAGCCAACCACACCAACAGGGATTGTTGGGTGTTCAAGCAGGCAGGCAAGTTAAGTGCCGAAACCAGAGACAAGGGGCTGCATAGCGATGACGAGGAGGAGCCCCGGCCGCCGAACAACAGAGGACAGAAGGGATTCCCCCTGCAAGTTCGGACGGTGAACATGATATACGCAACCCACATCCCCAAAAGGGAGCGGAAGCGTGCTCTCAAGGACATCTATGCGTTGGAGCCAGTCGCCCCAAAGTTCAACCCGTGGTCCTCCTACCCGATCACTTTTGATCGAAGGGACCACCCCACTAGCATCCGTCACGGCGGATTCGCCGCATTGGTCCTAGACCCAATTATCGACGGATTTCACCTCACCAGAGTCCTAATGGACGGCGGCAGCAGCCTGAACCTGCTTTATCAGGATACAGTGCAAAAAATGGGCATCGATCCCTCAAGGATTAAACCCACAAAGACAACCTTCAAAGGCGTCATACCAGGTGTAGAAGCCAGCTGTACAGACTCGGTTACACTCGAAGTGGTCTTCGGATCCCCGGATAATTTCCGAAGCGAAGAGTTAATCTTCGACATAGTCCCATTCCGCAGTAGCTATCACGCCCTGCTCGGACAAACCACATTTGCAAAATTCAACGCGGTGCCGCACTACGCATATCTCAAGCTCAAGATGCTAGGACCTCGCGGAGTCATCACGGTAAATGGAAACACCGAACGCTCTCTCCGAACGGAGGAGCACACGGCAGCCCTGGCGGCGGAAGTACAGAGTAGCCTCTCAAGGCAATTCTCCAATCCAGGTGTCAAATGTCCGGACAACGTCAAGCGAGCCCAAAGTAACCTACAACAAATCCGGCTGGCACGTTCCGACCAAGCATAGCAGTGCGGCCCCAACCCTAGCCCTCGCCAAATGGTGATATCGGTACCACACGTACATAATTACGCCTTAGAGATACCATGGGCATAAGGGGAGGGGCACAACTACGGCACGCCCAGAATGCGGCTCAACCGCACTAAGGGGCTCCCTATTCCGCCGTTTCCTTTTTACACACTTTCAGGACCCAACTATTCGGAAGGCCTGTCCGGCAATACACTCGCCGAACACACGATGCAACAGCCAGGGAGAGAACAAGCCGCGTCAAATGTCCAGGTGGTCTCTATAATGAGCTTAATACCTATTTTACTTAAAATCCCGCAGCTTGCCCTTGGAGGGGAACATGTCAAATAATCCCATCTCTTGCTTATCGCACTACTTGTATCGTTCTGCTTTCGCAGCAGCCCTTTTTTAATAAACAATACATAGTTCTTATCTATTATTGTACTCATCTATTTTCTATATAAACAAATATGTTCAGTCATGACATTCTGCAACCGTACACTTTGGTACGGCCAATACACCAGGGGCTTAAACACCCCATAACATGGTGTGAGAAGACTGGACACTCTCATGAGTGCGGCACCCCGAACTTATAGCACTATGTGCATCGGCTCCGAATCATGTCTTTGGTCAATAGTTGGGTTTGCCCGGCTCCCGTGTTTTGGTACCTTACCTTCCGTAATGTTGGCTAAGGTAGCACTGGGAGAACTACTGCTATTGTGCCCCAGTTGAGCTGGGTTAACACCTCAGTAGAGAAAGCTAAACCTGACCGTCATGATAGTGCGAGAGACCGGTCGCTATTCGCGAGGTTTTTCGGGTCCTTAAAGACATATGCCGCTTAGAGCAAGGAACCGGACTTATCCGGCCTAGGCGTGGATAGCGCCCCGAACTCGGTCTTCCGAATACTAGGGGCTTCGCTGAAATTTAAAATTATAGAATTCTATGGCTAAGTGAGAGTGATAAAGAATTATAAGTCCGACGGCCTGGTTCGTTGTGCTGAGCGCCTCCCTAGATGGACCCAAGAATGGGAACAAGAGCGCTCAGGTTTATCCCGAACACCCCAGCACTCGTGGCATGGGGGTCGAAGCCGACGACTTGCATCTCTCAGATTTGATAAACGGCCGCACAGAAGGTAATATTTTAAATTAACAAGCGTTGCTTAACGCACATGAACAAAGTTTTCAGCGTACAGGATAACAAATGCGAGTCTACTCAAAAATTACATCTTTGGAGCACTCATCCGCTATACAGCGGGCACCCTTCAGGACGCCCTTATAATACATCTCGGGCGTGCGATACTCCTTGCCCGGCGGTGGCGCGTCCGTTAAAAGTTTCTCCGCGTCCAGCTTGCCCCAGTGCACTTTAGCACGGGCAAGGGCCCGACGGGCACCTTCAATGCAGACGGAGCGCTTGATGACCTCAATCCACGAACAAACGTCCACCAGCCACCGCACCAGACCGAAGTAGCTCCCATGCATGGCTTCCCTAGGCCATAGTCGAACTATGAGGCCCTTCATGGCCTGTTCGGCCACCTTGTGGAGCTCGACCAGCTGCTTCAGCTGGTCGCTCAGGGGCACCGGATGCTTGGCCTCAGCATACTGAGACCAGAACACCTTTTCCATCGAGCTCCCCTCCTCGGCTCGGTAGAACACGGCAGCATCAGACACACTATGGGGCAGATCGGCGAACTGATGTAGGGCGGAACCCTAAGTGGTCGATCTTTCACGTTTGGAGGGATCCTACGGGGAATCACGAAGAACACGCGGAAGAACTCGAGGGAAGAAACACGGGGAGAACAAGAGAAAATGCTAAATCGACGTAGAATCAATCACAGGAGTGCTAGATCACCGACAACATAGAGTAACATATGATCCACAATCAACAAAGGTAAGGATACAAAGGAACCGTTCTTCTCCCTACGGAGGCCTTGATGGTCTTCCCTAGAAAGAGGTCTTGAATCCGCTTGGGGGGTCTTCTCCGAAGAGGTCCTGAGCTCCGAGGAGAAGTAACCAAGTGGATGAGCAAGGCTCTCACACAAAATATGAGCTAAACCTATGCTAAACCTAACTAGGAGGAGGTGGAGGAGTATATATAGTCTAGAGCCATGAAGGGGTAAGTGAGGGCGAAGGGGTACACGGGCTCGGCCCAATACACTGTGCGCAGACAGGCCGGTTGTACCGGTCATGGGGGCAGTTGTACCGCTGGCAACTCATGCAGGGCGGAAGTACCGAACGAGGAAGGCAGTACTACCGCTGGGAGGTCAGGCGCTGGCTTCAGGAGATGGACGTCATAGGGGCCAGCGGTTGTACCGGATGTCGGGGCGGTAGTACCGGTCATTTGGGAATTACGGGTACATCCGGGGCAGTACCGGCCTTGCACCGCACGATCACAGAATGGTGGCCGGTAGTTGGGCGGTAGTCGACCGGTTGTACCACTCGGGCGGTTGTTGGGCGGTAGTCGACCGGTTGTTCCGGTTGGGTGGCTTCAGCGGTAGTACCGCTTGGAGTAGGCGGTAGTACCGCTTGTTCTGGAGCGGCCAGGTTCTCTTCCTCCTTCTCTTCCATGCTTGGCCTTGGTCCTTGGATTCTCCATGGTCGTCTCGGTCGTACCTGAGTATATGCAAGATCCATGCATGAGGTAGTAGCCATGTCTCACATGTGGAAAGTGAAGTTTCGGAGAGGAGCGAGTTCACCTTGTGTCCAATGGTGTGTATTCGAGGTCTCATCATATGTCCTCTTGGGGCTTGGAGAGTAGTCAGAGTGTACATGGGGATGAACGTGGGATGCTCCGCATCATCTCCCCCCCCCCCTTGGGAAAGATCCGACCTCGGATCGTGATCCTCATCACCACGGAAACGGTTGTCGTAGACGGACTTGTAGTTGGACGAAGTTGAAGACATGGCGCAATCCAAGTAGTCCAAGGTGTCGCCGGAGTGATAGACATGTAAAAAGAGCAAACACAAGCAACACTCGGAAATACAATGGTTAGCGCACACAAAGTGTCCATCATGTAAGAATGAGTCCGTGAGGCAAGATTGGTCGTGACAAAGCGTATGAAGCTTATCAAGATGATTTAGAATGAGATGCAAAGCATTCATGGGAGGAAAAGCAATCATTGTGTGCACAAATGTGTTATGAATATGATCAATGCAACCACGGTGCAAAATGATGTCATAGTGAGACGGTTTATCAATAGCATGAATATGGCAATGGATGCTCAACACGTGTATGTTATCATGCAATTGATGGTGGACAATATGATCATTATGTATGAATATGCCATCAAGGAAGATCACAACAAATTTGCTAAGGAAATGCACAAGCTCATATATCATGGATGACATGGGAATACTAGATGTAACAAGGCAATCATAATGTGAGTCAATCCATGCATAGGGTGCAAACTTGTGGTGAGTATGATAAGTACATCGAGCATGACATGTATGAGCACAATCAACAAATATGGAGGTGTTGGTGTATTCAAGCTCGATGTCGAGGCATGAGTGGAAGACCGAAGGTGTATCCAATAAGTGCGAGCGTTCCTCAATGTGAAGGTCCATGTAGCCAATCTCCAATGTCGCTCCTCCGTTCACGAGATGTATCATGTAGACAACAAGAAGGAAACAACAACAAAAGAGTGACCCATCCAATATGTAAACTTGAGGATGGCTCAAAGGGAAGGAGTTCACCTTTTGGAGTGTCTCAAGGATGATGTAGTTGCGCATCGAGTATGCCTTCTCATAACCAAAATGTCTCGTGATCGTACCGCCTTGTGAATCCTTCAAAACGAAAGAACATGACAAACACTCGGAAAAACAAATGAGGTTAGCGAAAGTGCAAAACCTATCATTCGTGTGGTAAGATACCAAACAAGTGTATGCATCATGCTCATCATTAGAAAGGACAAGGGAGCATTGCATAGTATGGAGGCATATGATGCGAGAACAACCAAATGTAATAGGCTCATTCAAACAAGCATGCATCACAAGTAAGGTGTCAAAGTCTCCAAGATCAATAAGCATAGTATGGTTGCACTCAATACAAGTGGATATGAAAGAGGCAACTAATGGACACGAGAGACAATGATCAAGATATATCATGTGAGAGGCATGAACATATATGTCATCAACCCAAGAAAGCAAGTAATAGTGGAACATGGGTGATGCAATATAGCAAGAAATCATAGCGATCAAGTCAAGCATGCTAGTAGTGCGAAGATGCAACATACTAGAAGGAATCATGGCAAGCATGTCATGTGTGCAAATAGTGGGCATGAATAATTCACATGTCATAGCACAACCATGAAAGCAAGATATGAGGATAGTAGGTTTATGGTGTTGGCAAGAAGTCCTATGTAAATAGCAATGGAACATCATGACTCTCCCAACGCAACAATCAACAATAGCATGGGGCACATGATAAACATGGCAAAAGCAACAAGGATCTCCACCAAGCATGCAAATACACATAGGAATATCATAATGGTGAATCATGGGTAGATGCAAGCAAGGGTCACCATTGCATGGCAAAGACATAGAAGCAAGGATAACATTCAAAGTGAACACGGGAAAATGAGCATAAGGTGACAAGTGGTAAATAGCCCATAGCCGTTTGAGAGACAAGTAAAAGAGATGCGCGTAGTCCTTGCGCGAAGGGAACGGCGGTAAGGATAGTCCACGGGATCCCAAGTTATCGTTGCTCTCAAGAGCTCGGTTCGTCAACTCATGGGATTGTGAGGTTGACGAGTGTTCATAAGTACCTACACAAAACAAAGACAAATATAAAATTGTGTGTGCATGGTATATGTACACATCATCCATCATGATGCGCACGTTCTTGTGTCGGTTAGCACAAAATATCCAATGCTCAAATAAATGAGATGCGTGATATAGAAACATGTCATCCATCATGAGAGGTTTGTTATTATGTATAGCATAATGGAGACTCAAATGGTGTAATGCATCATGAGAAATATCTAGAGCATTGTTATTCATGGAATGCATATGGTGCACGCAATTGTGGGAATCGTGCAAAGTATGGAATGCATCAAGTTCTCCTAATATGTATGAGGAAACTATGGGGGTCTCCTCATGAGCATGAGTAGCAACATCACATGGAGAATATTGACAACATCCAAAACAATGCATATTTGGAACAATGCGATCATGACATGGCATAGTAGATAAATTGCGTAAATCATGTAAAGGAAGCATGGCAATATCATCACAAGATAAGCAAAAGCCAATGACCATCATCTCGTCATTTGTGCCATATGTGCAAATGGGATTGATTTTAATGGGGCATGCATAGTTACTATGTTGAGATTGTAAAGATGCAATATGGGAGATCTCACTCATAGCATATGACAAGTTTGAAGGATTATCATACATGAAGTGACCAATAGAATTTTCACATGATATCCTATGGAGCATAGCATCACAACTAGGCAACTCAACAAGCTCTTCATCATATTCATCATAAATAGGTAAGTCAAGGCATGAAGAAGTCTCACTAGCATGAAGCATGGTAATAGGTGGGTCAACATCATGGGAGCAATCAATGTCAAGAGAGTCCACTAGTGGGACAAGAGAAGCACCATCACCTATGTTACCTTTGGAGCGTCGCTCATGTGTTGTAGGTGAGGTGTTGAAGATCGTCTCGTTGTCATCTTCGTCTTGATGGAACCATGTGGGGGTGCATCATCGTCCACCATGGCCATCGGTTTTCCCATTGGAGGGATGGACTCGTCGAGGGTAGGCATGTCGTCATGTAGGAGACCTAGCACCAAAGAAGAAAACACACTAGGAGTAGAGGTTAAGTCGTTAGGAATCATAGTGGCCTCACATGCCGTCTCAACTATCTCACTCGCTAAGTGTTGTGGCTCACTCACTCCCACAAGGATGCTCTCACTCATATGGTTGGTGGAGTCACTCAAATGGCGCTCAACCTCACATAGGATGTGTGGCATGCTCTCATGTGTGGGTCTAGTGGTGGTCACACTCATCCACTCATAGGAAATGCTCTCAATGTCACGTATGGTGGAGTCACTCATGTCACTCATGTGGTGGTGGCTCTCCTCACATGGCACTTGGGGCATCTTGACATATGTGGGTGTCGGAGAGATGTAGGTGCAAATGTCTCCATGCGCGGTCGCGTAGCTTGACTCGGAGGAGGAGTCCAATGTGGGCACCATCTTCATGTTGTTGAAGAGGTTCGCGCTCATAGCCGTGGTCGAAGGGGATGGCCCTTGCTCAACCGTCTTGTCACCGTCTTGGTGTGGGAGGCCCATATGATGTGGCACCTCGTAGCTCGTCTCCATGACCGAAGGGAGTTTCCCATGCTCGGCCATCTTCCTTGGGGGGCTTCCGAAGATGGAAGTGTCACCCTCGCTTGTAGGTGGTCGCCTTGGACTTGATGAAGTCGTTGTAGGCGTACTCGTGGGAAGTAGGCGAAGATGTCGTACGTCCAAAGGCGAAGATGCCTCGATAGCACTTGGCGAAGATGCCAAAGTGGTTGGTGTAGCCGTAGCACCGTCTTGGTGGTGCTCATCTCGCGGTCTTCTCTTGTGCTTATGAAGCTTCGACTTGGCATGAAGTAGGGCTTGTTGGGACTTGTGCACTTGCGCTTGTGGAGCATCTTCATGATGATGATGTCGTTGTCGTGCTTGAGCTCGTAGTAGATGTCGTTCATCATCGTCGTGCACATGATGCGTGGAGGTGACTTGCCCTTCATGACGATGTGGATCACGAACATGATGGTGGTCGCCATGTAGATGTGGACGAGGATGATTTGCACTTGCATCGTTTTCGCGCTCTGAAGACTTGTGTCTTGAATGCCGCCACCTTGAAGATGACGAAGGGGAAGAAGACTTGATCAAGGCTATAATCTCCTCCATCCTTGCATCTTGCTCCTCTTTATGTGCGGCAAGCTTCTTGTCGATGTAGTCCCTTCTCCTTGCTTCAGAGTGATGAATGTCGATGGAGATGTTCTCGATGCGCTCTCGCAATCTTGATTGTGTGCTTTGCACTTGTCGTTGTAGATCGAAGATAGACGCTTTGGTGATGTAATTTTTCACGCCGTCGTTGTTGTCGAGGACCGGAGAGGAAATGCATTGCCTATCCATCACAAGACTCGAGCAAATATGAGTGGGAGAAAGAGAAGAACTTATACCAATGTACCTTGACCGAAGTTGACAATGAATCAAGTTCACTCAAATGCGGACAATGAAATAGCACTATTGGTACCAATCCTTGTCGGTTCTCACACCTACACAAGTAAAGCTTATGGAGGAGCTCGGTGAGGATAGTGGCACAAAATTTAATGCAAAATGTTAGCAAGAGTCAATAATGTTGAAAGAGATTCACAAATTCGCAAGCGAAACAAGTAGACCAATAGCAATATTTTGCACACGGAAACACACACATGGATGGATAAATGGGGTCGTGCAACCAAGGAATGAGCACAAAATGTGGACTCCATGGAAAACGCTCGTGTTGCACAACTCAAGAGAGACGCTAGCACGATTGCTCAATAGGCGGATACGACACTTGTGCACAACCTATAAGATGCAAAATGGATAAACTTCTATCCCATGCTATGTATGTATGATTCCCGGTGTTTCTCTCAAGATGATCCAAGATGATCGGATATGACAATCTTATATGCAATGTGGTATGGTGCTATGACACTTTCTTACAAGCTTCTTTGCTCTCTTTCTTTTGCT
This sequence comes from Triticum dicoccoides, assembly GCF_002162155.2. Classification (NCBI taxonomy): domain Eukaryota; kingdom Viridiplantae; phylum Streptophyta; class Magnoliopsida; order Poales; family Poaceae; genus Triticum; species Triticum dicoccoides. The sequence continues at coordinate 313,146,365 of NC_041385.1, read as the reverse complement.
TAAAAGCTTTATTTCTTTTTCTTTTTTTTTCTTTTTTTTCTATGGCCACTTTTGAACAATGCACAAACCAAGATAGCAATTGTGTATATGCGGGAACAGACTTGTGACACAAGATATGATACCAATATATGTACCACGATGATATGGTATGTATGCTATGGGAAGTATGATCACTAATGTGCACAAGTCACGTTGCCGGCAATACTCAAATGGCTAGTCTCGATAGGCAAGTAACGCAAAATGGGCTAGGGGTTAACAATGCAATGGCAAGGGGAATATACAATGGAGGGTTACCACGATACCAAATAGATATGGAGGTTACCGTCCGGCGATGATGAGTAGCGGTGTTCTTGATGTAGAAACCAAGATGATGGAGACTCGTCCCTAAGTAGCCGAAACACCTTAGGAAACGGAAAAACCGCGAACTCAAAATCTCAAACGTCAAATGTCAAAATGGTGGTAGTGGAAAGCGGTGTTGGTTCGCACTTGGCAATGCGGAAGTGGAGTGATGGGATATACACGTGTCGGAGTTGAAGTTGCCGTCCCTAAGTAGCTGAAACACCTTAGGAGACACAAACCACAACTCAAACAAGCTCAAACAACTATTGGGGTAAGTTGGGGGTGGCGGAAGTGTATGGTGGGCACGTCTATGCGGAAGTGGTGGTGGTGGTTGATGAAGAAGCAATTGTCCCTAAGTATCCAAAACACCTTAGGAGACTCGAATCACTACTCAAGCAACCACTAATGCTATGGGGAACAAAATGGGTTAGGTTGCGGAAGTCGGTGGTGGCTATGCGGATGATATGGTGGAAGGCCTAGGCAAACTTGCCAAATTTTGGAAACTTTTATGCAGTCAAATTGTGTTGGTGGTATTTTTGTGGGATGGGGAATGTCAATAGCGTCAAAACGAGCTAAAGAACGTCAAAATCGGAGTTCGGATGAATTAGTTATGGGCAAAACGGTGAAACTCGGAACGCTGAAACTGGGAGGGGCGGTTGTACCGCTCGGACGGGCGGTAGTACCGCTTGTGGTACTTAGCGGTAGTACCGCTCGGAGGGGCGGAAGTACCGCTCGTGTCGGGATTTTTCGCAGATCCTCGACTCGGGGCGCGATTTTGGGTCGGAAATGGATGATTTCGGGGCCAAAATTGGATGGATTTCGTGGATGAGAAGAGGGGAAACTTGGGGGAGTGCTAGATCCACTTGAAACCAAGCAAATCCACAGATCAAAATTAACAAAACATCATCAAACCAACAAATCACAAAAAAAAATTGGGGGCTATTTTCGGTGGGGATTTTCGGATTTAGGACGAAAACAACAAAATCAAGCTAGAAAACACGGGGTAGGGGCTCCAAAAACATGATCAACGTGGCTCATGATACCAAGATGATGTAGGGCGGAACCCTAAGTGGTCGATCTTTCACGTTTGGAGGGATCCTACGGGGAATCACGAAGAACACGCGGAAGAACTCGAGGGAAGAAACACGGGGAGAACAAGAGAAAACACTAAACCAACATAGAATCAATCACACGAGTGCTAGATCGCCGACAACATAGAGTAACATATGATCCACAATCAACAAAGGTAAGGATACAAAGGAACCGTTCTTCTCCTTACGGAGGCCTTGATGGTCTTCCCTAGAAAGGGGTCTTGAATCCGCTTGGGGGATCTTCTCCGAAGAGGTCCTGAGCTCCGAGGAGAAGTAGCCAAGTGGATGAGCAAGGCTCTCACACAAAATATGAGCTAAACCTATGCTAAACCTAACTAGGAGGAGGTGGAGGAGTATATATAGTCTAGAGCCACGAAGGGGTAAGTGAGGGCGAAGGGGTACACGGGCTCGGCCCAATACACTGTGCGCAGACAGGCCGGTTGTACCGGTCATGGGGGCAGTTGTACCGCTGGCAACTCATGCAGGGCGGAAGTACCGAACGAGGAAGGAGGTACTACCGCTGGGAGGTCAGGCGCTGGCTTCAGGAGATGGACGTCATAGGGGCCAGCGGTTGTACCGGATGTCGGGGCGGTCGTACCGGTCATTTGGGAATTACCGGTACATCCGGGGTAGTACCGGCCTTGCACCGCACGATCACAGAATGGTGGCCGGTAGTTGGGCGGTAGTCGACCGGTTGTACCGCTCGGGCGGTTGTTGGGCGGTAGTCGACCGGTTGTTCCGGTTGGGTGGCTTCAGCGGTAGTACCGCTTGGAGTAGGCGGTAGTACCGCTTGTTCTGGAGCGGCCAGGTTCTCTTCCTCCTTCTCTTCCATGCTTGGCCTTGGTCCTTGGATTCTCCATGGTCGTCTCGGTCGTACCTGAGTATATGAAAGATCCATGCATGAGGTCGTAGCCATGTCTCACATGTGGAAAGTGAAGGTTCGGAGAGGAGCGAGTTCACCTTGTGTCCAATGGTGTGTATTCGAGGTCTCATCATATGTCCTCTTGGGGTTTGGAGAGTAGTCAGAGTGTACATGGGGATGAACGTGGGATGCTCCGCATCACGAACGCTCCTGGAGAGCTCCGGATTCGGGTAAGTAATAGATAATTTACTTTTACATGCTTGCTTTGCATAAAGAATGCCTTACCCGCCGCTTTTTTCTTTATCGCCTCGATCTCCTGGAGGGCCTTCTGGGCTTCGGTCTTAGCGTTTTTGGCACCCTCAAGAGCCAAGGCGAGCTCGGACTCTCGAGTCTTCGAGTCACGCTCCAAACTCTCGTGTTTTTCCACGAGAGCCTGGAGCTCTTGCTGCACCTCCGCCACCCGCGCCTCCTGCTTCTCTCGCTCGGTGCGCTCCAAGGCCGCACTGTTCTCGGCCTTGGACACCGCCTCCTTCAGGGTCACCACCTCGGTCGTGGCCCCTGCAACATTTATGTTGGTCCTGTCATTATTTGCACCCAAGTATTTCTATATACATTTACATGCGGTACTACGTACCCTCTTTGTCCTCGAGCTGCTTCTTGGCACGGCCGAGCTCGCTCTCGGACCGCTCGAGGCTCTCCTTCAATGCATTGGCCTCCGCAGTCAGTGCGGCAGAGGTCATCAGCGCAGCCTGCATTCCCATATTGACATATTTTTATTAGACTCCTACGTATATCTTTTTAGATCCTCAGCTCGGCTTTTCTTTCCGAACGCCGAACTGAGGATCAGGGGCTACTGTCTATGCGGTAACATTTTTATATGTTTTTGAACACATACCTCAAAGCCTGTTAACAGGCTTGTACAGGCTTCTGTCAGCCCTCTCTTGGCGGACTGAACCTTCTGAATCACCGCACTCATAACAGTGCGGTGTTCCTCATCGATGGAGGCGCCATTAAGCACCTCCAGCAAATTTTCCGGCGCCTCCGGATGGACGGAGGTCACCGGCGTCGTAGATTGCCCTTCTTATGAAGGCGCCGCCTGTCGGACTCTAGAACCATTGATGGTTCCGAAGCAGTGTCTGGCCCGGGGCCGGACTTGGATCCCTCCGGGGCTTTACCCCCTTTGGGCTTGGAGTCCGGGAGGTCGCCTTGCGGCGCCTCCAGGACCACCTCCTCCTAGTTTAGTCCCTTTCGGGACTCCACCTCGGCGTCGTTCGTAGGGAGAGGGGAGGAGGCCGTCGGAAGTGAAGCGCTATTCACATCCAAAGAATCCAAGGAGCCGCTCGTCGAATCGTCAAGCTGAGCCTTGGGCGGACTGCATGATCAAATATGGCATCAGAAAATGCCAAATAATGGAGGGGCATCATAAGTTATTCGGATAGCCGGACACTTACGATCTTGCCAGGGGCTTGACCCTAGACGGCCATTCCTCCCCACCGCCTTCGGCACCGGAGGCGTAGTCCAGCAGAAGGGTTTTCCCCTTCTTGGACCCTCCGGCCTCCCCAGTTGGGGCAGCCTTTCTTTTCTTTCCTCCCCCCGTCGGAGAGGGAGAGGCTTCTTCTTCTTCCTCCTCCTTGTCTTCAGAGGCGGAGGGTGCTTCGGGGTTGTTGGGCGATGAACCTGACACCCCCAGGCACCGGGAGCTCTTGCGAGTCTGCGTGGCCTTCTTCTTGGCCTTCTTCTCCGGCACCACGTGAGGTTCCGAAACCAGTAGCCCTGTCAATTGGGCGTCCGCTGGGTCTTCTTGTAAGGGAGCCAGACAGATCATCTGCCCCGACGTCTTCAGCCAGTCCTGTTAAAGGAAAGGGAGGTTAGACCCCACATACAGTCAGACTATGAAAGATAAAGGTCCCGTAAAGGGTAGAGTAGCTTACCTTGCCGGCCTGGCGCCGCGAGCTGAATCCGCGATCTTCGGTAGTGGATGCGGGTGCCTCAGCGCCCTTAAACAGCACCTTCCAGGCATCTTTGTATGAAGTGTCGAAAAGCTTGCTCAAGGTTTGGTGCTGTGCCGGATCAAACTCCCACAATTTGAAGGCCCGTTGTTGGCATGGGAGGATCCGGCGGATGAGCATGACCTGGACTACGTTGACAAGCTTGAGATTCTTGTTCGCCACCTTTTTGACGCAGGTTTGAAGTCCGGTCAGCTCCTCCAAATCCCCCCATGTTAAGCCTGTCTCTTTCCAGGAAGTGAGCCGTGTGGGGAAGCCAGATCGAAATTCGGGGGCCGCCACCCATTTGGGATCGCGCGGCTCGGTGATGTAGAACCACCCCGATTGCCATCCCTTTATTGTCTCCACGAAGGATCCCTCGAGCCATAGGACGTTGGCCATCCGGCCCACCATGGCACCTCCGCACTCCGCTTGGCTCCCGCCCACTACATTCGGCTTGACATTAAAAGTCTTCAGCCATAAGCCGAAGTGGGGCTGCATACAGAGGAAGGCCTCGCACACGATGATAAACGCCGAGATGTTGAGGATGAAGTTTGGGGCCAAATCGTGGAAGTCCAGGCCGTAGTAGAACATGAGCCCCCGGACGAACGGGTGAAGAGGAAAACCCAGTCCATGGAGGAAATGGGGGAGAAATACAACCCTCTCATGGGTCCTAGGGGTGGGGATGAGTTGCCCCTCATCTGGAAGCTAGTGGGCGATGTCGTCAGACAAGTATCCGGCCTTCCTCAGCTTTTTGATTTGCCCCTCCGTGACGGAGGAAGACATCCATCTACCTCCCGCTCCGGACATGATTGGAGAAGGTTGAGGTGGGAAGTGCGGGCTTGGGCGTTGGAGCTCGAGCGCGCAGGGACGAATAAGCAAAGGAGGAAGAAGGCGTGAATGGAAAGGGCGGATTCTTATCCCCTTATATGGGCGGCCGAAACTACGAGCCCCCACCAGCCTAATAAAACTCGCTTATCTCCCAAGAGCCGCGGTTAATGGTGCGGTTGGGTTACCCACGCCCGTATTGATGAGAATCCCGGAATAAGGGGACACGATCTCCGCTTTAACAAGATGTGCCAAGGAAACTGCCTCACTAAACGCGCTAAGGTGGAGCGGTATAATGAATAAGAGCCTGGCTGTGGCGTGATGTCACGTTGCGTAATACGTCAGCAGATCTGATTGGTGCAAATATTATTCTCTCTACGGTGGAATGTGGAACTTATTTTGCAGAGCCGGACACTATCCTGGTGTTCAACATCTTCTATGAAGTATTCGGAGGAGGAACCCGCCTTGCAATGCCGAAGACAACTTGCACGCCGGACTCTTCGTCATTGAAGCCTGGTTCAGGGGCTACTGAGGGAGTCCTGGATTAGGGAGTGTCCGGATGGCCGGACTATGACCTTCGGACGGACTCCCGGACTATGAAGATACAAGATTGAAGACTCCGTCCCGTGTCCGGATGGGACTTTCCTTGGCGTGGAAGGCAAGCTTGGCGATACGATATGAAGATCTCCTCCCATTGTAACCAACTCTGTGTAATCCTAGCCCTCTCCGGTGTCTATATAAACCGGAGAGTTTTAGTCCATAGGACGAACAACAATCATACCATAGGGTAGCTTCTAGGGTTTAGCCTCTCTGATCTTGTGGTAGATCCACTCTTGTACTACCCATATCATCAATATTAATCAAGCAGGAGTAGGGTTTTACCTCCATCGAGAGGGCCCGAACCTGGGTAAAAACATCGTGTCCCTTGCCTCCTGTTACCATCCGCCTAGACGCACAGTTCGGGACCCCCTACCCGAGATCCGCCGGTTTTGACACCGACACTCCCCAAGCTTGAGTGATTCTTTCTCCTTCACGAGGCAAAAAATTATATATATAATGTCAGTCACAATGAACTAAATGCATAGGATAAAACGTTTGATGAAATTCCAATTCCAACCGATTCCAATCCCATGTTCCGATATCATCACACAGCCTATACCATGTCAATGTATTTCCCTTAAAAGATGAAGGTAATACCTTCTTCTTAACTTCATCTCTGGGTAAACCTACAAGCTTAAATAATCCAAAAACTTCATCCACAAAGATTAGGTGCATATCACGATGTAGTGTTCCATATCTTGCATAAGGATTAGCTAGAAGCTTCTCTATCATACCTGAAGGAATCTCATAATAAATATTTTCAGTAGGTGCAGTAGGTTGAGGAGAAACTCTTTGTGCTTCCGCTCAAGGTGAAGATACCCCGAACAAACCCCTCAAAGGATGGTTTTCCATAGTAACAAGCAACAATAGATTTCAACATGTAATATAAATGCTTCCTTAGCAAAGACACTTCACTCCCCGGCAACGGCACCAAAAAAGAGTCCTGATGACCCACAAGTATAGGGGACCAATCGTAGTCCTTTCGATAAGTAGGAGTGTCGAACCCAATGAGGACCAGAAGGAAATGACAAGCGGTTTTCAATAAGGTATTTTCTGCAGGCACTAAATTTGTTGGTAATGGATAGTTTGATAGCAAGATAATTTGTAACGAGCAAGTAATAGTAATAGTAACAAATGTGCATCAAGGTAGCCCAATACTTGTTGTATCAAAGGACGGGCTAGAAAGGTCTCTTATAATAAGCAAAGCCTTCTTAAGGACACACGGGAATTTCATCTAGTCACTTTCATCATGTTTATTTGATTCGCGTTCGTTACTTTGATAATTTGATATGTGGGTGGACCAGTGCTTGGGTGCTGTTCTTACATGAAAAAGCCTCCCACTTATGATTACCCCCTCTCCCAAGCATTTTCGGTGTACAAAAGTAGGGGTTCTGCTTTTGACCCCTTTCCTTGTGCACGGGCAGTCAGAGCCTCCCGCCATGGCCACACGTAACAGGGCAAGAAAGGGAAGCCGGAGAGAAGCTGGAGGCTCAAGACAAAGAAAGCAACGACAAGGACCAAGGCCACAAAGATCGGATGGACGAAGCAGGTTTCCCCGGCAAGGACCCTTGTCGGGGCAGCCTCAGCGGCCTCGGCAAGACCCTTGCCGGGGGAGCTCGCCCCCACCAGCCGAGCGAGCCACCTTTGAGCCCACCAAACGCTAGACAAACGCGTTGGGACGAGGCTCGGGAGGCACCTCCGTGGTGGCATGCAAATCTTTGTGAAGACAAAGAATAGTCAAGATCAAATGAGGATAGGAAGGCAACCATCCTCACCGAAGAAACCCACAAGACCCCTGGCAAGATCCCTGTCGGGGACGCTAGCGCGCCACGGCAAGACCCTTGCCGGGCCACCCGGCAAGGCCCTTGCCGGGCCACCCGACAAGACCCTCGCCAAGCACGCCAGCAAGGCCACTGCCAGGCCCACGCCAGCCAAGTGTCCGCCGCCATTCGCATGCAGCTGCCGACCCAACCAGCTGGGCAGGCACCTGTGTGGCAACATGCAGCCCTTCGTGGAGGCTCCACCACCACGCCACCTCAGCTTCCTGCCTACCTACATGGCATCGCATGCATCGCTGGCCAGGGCGGGTGTCAAATCGAGGAGGAGCAGCGACGGACGAGACGGGCCATGCTCCCGTCCCCGATAAACTAAGGGACACCTAAGCCCCGCATTAAATGCACTTTTTCCTGTAATACCAGCGATAAGCTCATAGTGCTGTAGCACTTTCCACCTCCTGTGTGCCACTGTCGCAGCCCCTTTCGCCTATAAAAGGAGGCCCATGGCGCACTGGAGAAGGATTCGGCTCTTTCGAACCTAGCAGCACCCAAAGCTAGTTCGAGAGCTCAAAAACACTAAATACATCCACCAAAGCAGGATCGTAGGGTTTTACGCATCTTTGCGGGCCGAACCTTGGTAAATCCCCTTTGTGTTGTCTTCTAGTCCCGCTCTTCTCACGATCCCCGCGCCCCGCAACCGTAGTAGGGATTCCAGTGATCCCATAGGTGTTGTTTCCCACCAACATCTTTGGTGCACCAGGTAGGGGGCGCAATTGTGAGAATCTGGTCTAGCAGTTGACCTAGCTGTTCTTCATCGCCATGGCTCCTAAGAAGAAGGCGACCACGGCGATCGGTTCATCCGGGACTAGGTTGCCAGTACCGGCGCAGACCAGTAGCGGGCCAGTCGCGGATAGAACCCGTGGCACGGCCCGCGAAAATCCACATCACCCTGGCGGTTCAGGCCTGGCGAGTGGCGTCGTTCGCGCGCCAGGCGACGAGCCACCAGTCGTGGGCTCCAGAGACGGAGTCGGGCCCCCTGCAGGCGGCGCGGGGCCCTCTAGGGGTGCCGCCATCCCGTCAGACGGCGGCACGGCGGCCTCAAGACACCAATACCGGCGCGCTCTTCTCAGGTTGTGCGTGATGAGCAGCGCCACCCTGCTGGTGACCCTGCGCGCCGCCCTGGGAAGAGTCACGTTCGCCCATCACATGATAAGGAGGGCCAGCATGAGTGCCGAGGTGCTGACGGAGGTGGCGAACCGCTGCGGGGCCGTGATGCAGCTCCTTCTAACGTGGTTAGAAGTCGAGGTGCATCGTGGTCCACCCAGCTCTCGACGCCACCCACACCAGCGGAAGCCCTAGCGCGCGTGCAGCTGCTCCTCGATTTTCCTCCCGCCGCGGAGAAGCTCGAGGAATGGAGGGCCACCGTCTGGAGCCACGTAGGCATCACCAATAACGATGAGTTGCTACCGGCGGGACCCGTAGGCCGTCGCCCCACCGGGCCACCGCATGCCAGCGGAGACCGTGCCGGAGGCGATGCAGCCACGGTGCACTCCCTCCTCCATCCCGGCCGCCCTGGGCGTTAGTTCGTCACGACGACACTCGAGACGATATCTCCATCGCGTTGTCCAACCCACGAACCAACCGTGATCAGCGTCAAGTCCTTTGGGAGCGGGTTCATGAGGACACTCGAACTACTATCGAGCACCGATGTGACGCGTGCCACCTGTCGGACAAGCGGGCAGGGCCTTCTACGGACCACCCAGTGTCGGGAGGCTACGGTGGCCTACCTTACGAGGTGGGTTGTCCGGCTATCACCCGTGAGCTGCGGCAGTTCCAGTGGCCCTCCCACCGTACGTTCAAGCCTGACGTTGGCGAGAAGTACAATGGCAAGACTCACCCGTCAGAGTTCCTCAGCATCTACACCATCACGATGCAAGCTGCTGGGGCCCGCGACGATAAGGTGCTTGCCAATTACTTCCCGTTGGCACTCAAGCCTAATGTTATGTCATGGTTGATGCACTTGTCGATGGATTCCATCTCTTCTTGGGCGGATCCGTGCCATGAGTTTGTTGGCGCTTTTACCGGAGGTCACCAGGCTCATGGCCAGGCGAGTGATTTACACATCATCCCCGAGAAGGAAGGGGAGAACTTGCGCAAGTACATCCAAAGGTTCAGCCGGAGTGCAGTACAACATCCCCGACGTTTGTCCTACCGCCGTGATCAGTGCGTTCCACCAGAATGTGCGCAACCGCAAGATGCGCGAAGAGCTGGCGATGAACAAGGTCAGAGATGTGGCCGAACTTTATGTTCTGGCCGATCGGTGCGCTCGCGCTGAAGAGGGAAGGAAGTACCCCGGCAAAGACGTTGGTGCGGAAACCGACTCCAGGGATGATACCGCCACCCCGGCGAAGAAGGGCCGGCGCTGTAACAGGAAGTGCAGGAGCAAGGCCGTGCTTGCCGTCGAGGGATCTGACGATACCGGCGCCACCAAGAAACCCAAGGCAAGTGACCCCAGCAAGGAGGTTGCTGGGTGTGCCACTTGCCGGGCCTTGGCGGCTGCCGATAAGCCAGGGGGCTCCGACAAGCAGTATTGCAAGATCCACCGCACCAAGGGCCATGATCTCCAAAACTGCTGGCAGGTAGAGCTGCTCGCCGAGAAGCAGAAAGCTGAGTATGAGCGGTGGGACAAGGAGAAAAACCTAGATGGTGCCGAGGGATCTGGCAAGAAACATGGCGGCCAAGGAGGCCGCCGCGGCAAGGATAATCAGCAGGAAAGGCCCGCTCGAGGCCACGATAAGAAGCAGAAAGATGATGATCATGACGAGGAAGATGAGTCCGGCGACCACGAGTTTCAGAAAGCCATAGAGGCCATGTGCACCGATGGTGGCGCCTCGCTGCATACGTCCCACCGCCAACTCAAGCAGTGGGCGTGTGAGATCGCGGCGGTGGAGCCATCGTTCGATGCGCGGAAGCCGCTGAAATGGTCCAGCACACCCATCATCTTTGACACCGAGGACCACCCTGACCGCACTACTACGGTCGGGTGCTTGCCGTTGTTGGTTTCACCAACAATCCGCAACCTCAAGGTGACAAAGATGTTAGTTGACAGTGGGGCCGGCCTGAACTTGATCTCGCCTGTTGTGGTCAAAAGGCTGCAGTTCCCCGATGGAGACCTCGAGGAGACGGGCACGTTCCAAGGGGTTAACCCGGAGAGGAGCCAGCCAAAGGGAAAGGTCACGCTGCCCGTGACATTCGGAGGCGAGTTGAACCACAGGACGAAAAGGATTGTTTTTGATGTAGCCGAGACCCCCTTGCCTTAGAACGGGATCCTCGACCGCCCAGCACTAGCCAAGTTCATGGCGGCTTCACACTATGCCTACAACATGCTGAAGATGCCCGGGCCGATGAACATCATCACCGTCCCCTCCAACAAGAAAGATGTGCTGATCTGCGCCGACCAACTCTACTGGGAAGCAGTTGCAGCAGCTGCCGCTAAGGCACCTGCTCCTACCGACGGAGCCCCGGGGGGGAAGAAGACCGGCAAGACCCCTCACACCCACTCCGGCAAGCGCACCTCTTTAGGGTGTTGCGCTTCCGTTGAGAACGTGCCAGAGAGCTCCGTCGGCAAGAGAAAGAAGTCCAGAGCCACACCACCAGAGACCAAGAAGGTGCCCGTCAAGGAGGACGGCACGGGGGGGAGCTTTTACCATGAGCTCCACCCTCGACGGCAAATAGGAAGGCGAGCTTGTCACCTACCTGTGGGCGAATGTCGATGTGTTTGCATGGCAAGCCTCCGACATCCCCGACATTCCCAGGGAGGTGATTGAGCACCACCTTGTTGTCTGTCCTCATGCGCGGGCCGTCAAGCAGAACGTCAGGAAGCAAGCTCTAGAGAGGCAGGAGTTCATCATGGATGAAATCAGAAAGCTCGAGGCGACAGGCTTGGTGAGAGGGGTACTCCATCCAACGTGGTTGGCCAATCCGGTAGTGGTGCGCAAGGAAAATGGGAAGTGGAGGCTGTGTATTGATTACACAGACATCAATAAGGCCTGTCCAAAGGATCCCTTCCCGTTACCGCGCATTGACCAGATTGTTGACTCCACGGCCGGGTGTGACCTTTTATCATTCCTCGACGCCTACTCGGGATACCACCATATCTTCATGGCGAAAGAGGACGAGGAGAAGACAACATTCATCACCCCATGTGGTACGTATTGCTTTCTATGGATGCCTTTCGGGTTGAAGAGTGCTGGCTCAACCTTTGCAAGAGCGGTCCAAATTGGTTTTGAGCCCCAGCTGCATAGAAATATGGAAGCTTATATGGACAAAACCAAGATCTGGAGGACAAAGCAACCCTTGTGCAAGATCTGGAGGAAACATTTGTAAACATGCACAAGATCAACCTCAAATTGAACCCTGAGAAGTGTGTCTTCTGCATCCCGTCTGGCAAGCTTCTCGGGTTCTTTGTGTCCCAGCGCGGGATTGAAGCAAACCCAGATAAGATCAAGGCCATCGAGCAGATTGAGGCACCCAATCGGATCAAGGACGTGCGTCGGCTCACAGGTTGCGTTGCTGCCATGATCCGGTTCATCTCCAAGTCCGTAGAGCGGGCCCTTCCCTTTTTCAAGATCTTGAAGAAGGCGGGGCCAATGGAGTGGACCCCAGAGGCCGAGGCAGCACTGCAAGATTTGAAGAAATACCTCTCCTCTACCCCAGTGCTAGTTGCGCCCAAACCGCGAGAACCTTTGATGCTTTATCTAGCGGCAACAAATCAGGTGGTTAGCGCCGCACTAGTGGCGCAGACAGAGGTCGATGAGGAGACAGCAGCAGCGGCAGAGTCAATGGTTGGCAGGCCAGAACCCTCCCCGACAGGGCTCGGTCCCGGCAAGATTGAGTCCCCGGCAGGGCTCGGTCCCGACAAGACAGGCGCCAGTACGATAGGACCCGCACGACCGGGTGAAGAGGCGCAGAAGAAGAAAATGGTACAGCACCTAGTTTACTTCATCAGCTCCCTCTTGCAGGGGGCTAGGTCGAGGTACTCAGGTGTGCAAAAGCTGCTCTTCGGCCTCCTTATGGCTTCGAGGAAGCTGCGCCATTACTTCCAAGCGCACGAGATCACGGTGGTCACTCGCCTCCCATTGCAACGGATACTGCATAACCCAGATGCAACGGGAAGGATCGTGGAATGGGCCCTGGAGCTGTCAAGTTTCTGTTTGAAGTTCGAAAGTACCTCGACGATTCAGAGCAGAGTCTTGGTAGAGTTTGTTGCAGAATGGACCTTGACGCCCGATGAAGAGGTACAGGAGACCACTCTCCCCGGCAAGGAAACGAGCCGCAACTGGATCATGTACTTTGATGGTGCCTTCTCACTGCAAGGTGCCGGTGCTGGTGTGCTGCTTGTCGCACCCACCGGAGAGCACCTCAAGTATGTCATCCAGATGCACTTCCCCTGGGAGATGTCAACCAACAACACCTCCGAGTACGAGGGTTTGCTTGCCGGTCTCAGGATCGCGGCAGACCTTGGAGTTAAAAAGCTCATCGTCAGGGGCGACTCATAGCTCGTCGATCAACAAAGATTATCAAAGCCCGTTGATGGAAGCTTACGTAGATGAGCTGAGGAAACTGGAGGAGCGCTTTGACGGTATACAAGCGGAGCATGTCCCTCGGGCGGAGAACGACTTCGTCGACTACCTGTCAAAGCGCGCTGCCCTCAAGCTACCTGTGGAACCAGGTACTTTTGTGCTTCAGTTAACTCAACCCCTCCGTTGAGCCATCAACCGGGCAGAGCAAGCGGAGGAAGCTAGGCCCCGGCATGTACTTCCCCACCGAGGTCCTCGGGGCCGCCGGCGAGATGTTGCCGTGGATGCCGATCTTGCCGTGGGGCAACCGACTCTAGCAGGACCTCAGGTCATGGTCGTGGAGGCAGCCGCTCCCGTTGCAGAAGAGACGCCGTTGGTCCTTGTCATCGAGCCACAGGCTCCGGCATGGGCGCAGCCCACCGTCCGATTCCTTCAAAAAGGAGAGCTTCCTGAGGAGCAGGAAGAGGCAGAAAGAGTAGCCTGCCGGTCTGCTCTGTACCAATTCCTTGATAACATATTGTATAGAAAAAGACCGAATGGGGTGAAATTGAAGTGCATCTCCCGGGAGGAAGGACTAAAGTTGTTGGCAGAGATACATGGAGGCATATGTGGCTCCCACATAGGGTCAAGGGCCCTTGTCGGCAAGGCTTTCCTGCAAGGTTTCTTCTGGCCCATCGCCCTCCATGATGCGATGACACTAGTAACCAAGTGTGAAGCGTGCCAGTTCCATTCAAAGAAGCTCCATCAACTAGCTCAAGCCCTTCAAACTATCCTTCTCTCATGGCCCTTCTCGGTCTGGGGGCTCGACATATTGGGCCCTTTCCCTCGTGTTGTCGGGGGCTTTGAGTACTTGTACGTAGCAATCGACAAGTTCACAAAGTGGCCAGAGGTGGAAGCAGTGAGGAAGGTGACAGCGCAGTCAGCCATCAAGTTCTTCAAGGAACTAGTGTGTCGTTTTGGGGTGCCCAACAGGATCATCACCGACAACGGCACATAGTTCACAAGCCATGCCTTCATGCAGCACATTGAGGATCTCGGGAGCAGGGTCTGTTTTGCTTCCGTGGCACATCCACGGAGCAACGGCCAAGCGGAAAGAGCAAATGCTGAAGTCCTGCGAGGCTTAAGAACGAAGACTTTTGACAGGTTGCGCAAGAGTGGAAGGCGCTGGATTGATGAGTTGTCGGCGGTTCTTTGGTCGATCAAAACAATGCCAAATCGAGCCACCGGCCAGACACCCTTTGCCCTGGTTTACGAGGCAGAAGAAGTTCTCCCCAAAGAACTCATATACGGATCACCTCGAGTGCTCGCTTATGATGAGCTTGAGCAAGAGCGATTGCGACAAGATGAAGTGACGCTCCTTGAGGAAGATCGTCTCCGGGCGGCTGTGAGAGCAGCACGCTACCAGCAAGCCTTGCATCGCTACCATAGCCGCAAGGTTCATGCCCGGAGCTTTGAGGAAGGCGACCTTGTTCTTTGGCACGTTCAGTCGGACAAGAATTCCAACAAGTTGACGCCGAAGTGGGAAGGCCCTTATCAGGTAACACGAGTCACCAGGCCCGGCGCAGTCCAGCTGGAGACCGAAGATGCCATTCCAGTGAGCAACTCCTGGAACATCGAGCATCTCCGCAAGTTTTACCCATAAGGCATGGCTGCCGGGCCTCCCGGCAAGCCACCCTTTTGTACAAGCCTTGCCGGCAAGGCATGTAACCCTTTGTACAAAGCCAGGCGTAGACCCTGAGTATAAATAAACGAAGTGCTGGCGCCCTAAGTTATAGCATGCATGCTAGGTTGAGTCTCTTCCTCGGTTAGGGTTGATAGTGCTTAGTAGCGCCTAACCCCTAGCTTAGAGGTCGAGTGCGCGTCTCTCTGTTCTTCTCTGTCTTCTTTGGTTCGCAGCGCACATAAATATCCTTGCCGAGCATTTCTGGAAGAAAGGGGACGGACCGGCGCCCGAGCCTCGGCAAGCCAAAAGTTACCGGGGGCCGCGAGGGCAAGGATCCATCCGCGGAAAGACAAGGTTGCCAAGGGCTGCAGATCCAGATAAGTTCTCTATCCTCTATCATGCATTTTGTTATGAACTGGGATACGTGAAACCCCATTCTATCTCTGAGCTACCGTGCTCCCCTTTTTTCGGCACCCAAGGATTGTCCCCTGGGTCTGAATTTGGTCGTAGCCGTGGCAGCAAAGAAGAGGAACGGGGAGCCTAAACCCACCTCATCCCTGCCTCCGCCAAGGGCGTGAGAAAGGTCGAGCGAAGTGGGGAGACGGCAAGGCCTGTTGCTGGGCGAAAAACCTTCATCTTAAAGATAACGAGGATTCACTCCTTGTCGTGGGTTCCACCTGCGAATGAAAAATCCGGCAAACATCCCTTTTTCATTACAAAACATCCCGTACAGGTACATTTCATACGAAATGAAAAACATGAGCAAGGGAATTACAAGTTATAAAGTTAACAAAGGCCCGAAGGCTTACAAGACTAAAAAGAGATAAGGTGCCCGTAATCCCTTTCTTGTCCCTCTCCTCAGGAAATGGAGCGAGGAAGCAGAAGGACAAAAGGGGCGCCTAAGCAAGCTACGGGTTACAGAAGACACCAAGAGAACATGACGGCGGTTGCCTAGGAGAGGCTTGGCGGTGTCGGCACCGGGAAAAGCGCTGGAAGATGAGGCAGCGGTCCGTCAATGAAGGCGTCGGTGCCTGCGTACTCCAACTTGATGGGCCGCCACCTGCCTTCTTCGCCTTCCCCGGTTCCCCTATGCCAGCAGCCCAAGGAGGTGGCCCCGAGAAGTCCAAGGAGCTGGCCCCTCCCCTGGCGGGTTCCACCGGAGGAACGGCCAGGTGCAAATGTTGCTGATGCCGCATCCGCCCATGCACGGGGCGTCCAACGCCTAGTAGGACTCGTCCCCGTCATCTGCCCCGCTGTCCTCCTCGTCACTCTTGCTCGAGGAAGTGTTCCCGTCGTCGGAGGATCTCTCCACGTAGCACTTCAGGCGAGTTCCAAGATCTCCAAAGACCTTGACAGAGAGCAGGCTGTTCTCCATTAATTTGAAGAAGAGAACGAGCCCCACCGTCAAGTTGTGGATGCAGGCGAAGGTCTTCCACCCTCGGCAGAGATACATGACGTGAGGGGTGGGGAACTTAACGTCGGCCCATGTGCCGCTGTTCCTGCAACCCCTCATATGCAGCCGCAACGCCTGTGGCGGATCCAGCTCCATCTCCTGCGCAAATGGAGTCGGAAGGCGAAGACGATGACGTGGTGGCTCGCACAACCTGACGAAGAACTCTCAAGGGTTGTCCCCGACATGGCCCTCCATCGGAGGAGGGGCCGCTGGCGGGGCGAGGCTGATCTACCGCCCCATCCTCCTCTCCCTCGAGCGCCACGACAGCCTCGACCTCGCCCCCTCCCCCTCCCTCTCGCGGCCGGCTCCGCCGCTACGAGCTCTTGGGGAGGGGCGATGCGTTGTTGAGCCGAGACCCTCGCCGCCACTGATGAAGCGTTGCCACGCCCCCTCACCATGGCAGAAGAAAGGAGGAAGCAGGAATGGGGAGAGGCAGATGGACAAGGATTGAGGGGCACCGTACCTACCGCTCCCCTCTTTATAAAGAGGCGGGGGCGAGGCTTGGCCGCCCCCTCTCGGCCAATCCGGCCCGTTGAAGTGACAGCAAGCGAGACCGTCGACTGCCCTCCCCACTCCATTGAAGGCGCGTGGGAATCGACCCATGCGCACACGACTTCCCACATCCCGCGTGCCTGCCATTCGCTCTACATTATGCATGCAGCGAATGTGGCGCAAGGGACGGGCGCAGTGGGACGCGTGGAGCGGCGGTTCCCAAGCAAGGGCAGTAAATGGGAGGCGGCCCTGCGTTCTCGAAGAGACACGCAAGCCGCCTCTTTACTGTCCACCACAAGGTGATGCCAGCATGCTTCCGTCATGCGCGCACACGACCCCCACGTCGCGCGTTCAACGCGGGTCGTGGAGAAGCGCAGCGGACAAAGCAGTTACCACGGTAAAATCCGCCCCAACTGCCTGCGCACCATTCTGGGCCTGGCCCAACAACGTGTCGCGCTTATGTATGGCCCAGGCCCGGGGGCTCCTGTCGGTGTACAAAAGTAGGGGCTCTGCTTTTGACCCCTTTACTTGTGCACGGGAAGTCAGAGCCTCCAGCCACGGCCACGTGTAACAGGGAAAGAAAGGGAAGCCGGAGAGAAGCCGAAGGCTCAAGACAAACAAAGCAACGACAAGGACCAAGGCCACAAAGATCGGATGGACGAAGTAGGTTTCCCCGGCAAGACCCTTGCCGGGGGAGCTCGCCCCCACCAGTCGAGCGAGCCACCTTTGTGCCCACCAAATGCTAGACAAACGCGTTGGGACAAGGCTCGGGAGGCACCTTTGTGGTGGCATGCAGATCTTTGTGAAGACAAAGAATAGTCAAGATCAAATGAGGATAGGAAGGTAACCATCCTCACCGAAGAAACCCACAAGACCCCCGATAAGATCCTTGCCGGGGACGCCAGTGCGCCAAGGCAAGACCCTTGCTGGGCCACCCAGCAAGGCCCTTGCCGGGCCACCCGACAAGACCCTCGCCAAGCACGCCAGTAAGGCCACTACCAGGCCCATGCCAGCCAAGTCTCTGCCGCCGTTCGCATGCAGCTGCCAACCCAACCAGCTGGGCAGGCACCTGCATGGCAACATGCATCCCTTCGTGGAGGCTCCACCACCGCGCCACCTCAGCTGTGTGCCTTCCTACATGGCACCGCATGCATCGCTGGCCAGGGCGCGTGTCAAAGCGAGGAGGTGTGGCGACAGACGGGACGGGCCTCGCTCCCGTCCCTAATAAAGTGAGGGACACCTAAGCCCCGCATTAAATGCACTTTGTCCTGTAATACCAGCGATAAGCTCATAGCACTGTAGCACTTTCCACCTCATGTGTGCCACTATGGCAGCCCCTTTCACCTATAAAAGGAGGCCCATGGCGCACTGGAGAAGGATTCGGCTCTTTCGAACCTAGAAGCACCCGGAGCTAGTTCGAGAGATCAAAAACACTAAATGCATCCACCAAAGCAGGATCGTAGGGTTTTACGCATCTTTGCGGCCCGAACCTGGGTAAATCCCCTTTGTCCTGTGTGTTAGTCCCGCTCTTCTCACGATCCCCGTGCCCCGCAATCGTAGTAGGGATTCCAGTGATCCCATAGGTGTCGTTTCCCACCGACAAGCATCCGCAACTATGAAAGAAGAATTAAGAATAATATAACCATAGCATGAAACATATGGATCCAAATCAGTGCCTTACAGAATATTGCAAAAACTAGGGTTTAAGATTCTGTCACTCTAGCAACCCATCATCTAATAACTACTCCACAATGCTTTCCCTTAGGCCCAAAGATGGTGAAGTGTCATTTAGTCGATGTTATCATAACACCACCAAGGGAAACACCAACATACATATCATCAAAATACCAAACGAATACCAAATTCACATGATTACTTATGACCAGACTTCTCCCATGCCCTCAAGAACAAACGTAACTACCCACACAACATATACATGATCAAGATTAGAGGGGTATTGAATAGCATAATGGATCTGAACATATGATCTTCCACCAAATAAACTAACAAGCATCAACTACAAGATGTAATCAACACTACTAGCAACCAACATGTACCAATCTGAGGTTTTGAGACAACGATTGAATACAAGAGATGAACTAGGGTTTGAGATGAGAAGGTGTTGGTGAAGATGTTGATAAAGATTAGTCCTCCCATGATGAGAGGATCATTGGTGACGACGATGGCTTCGATTACCCCCTCCCGGAGGGAAGTTTCCCCGGCGGAATCGCTCCACCAGAGAAAAAAGTGCTCCTCCTAGGTTCCGCCTCAAGATGGTGGTGCTTCGTCCCGAAACCCTTCTCTTGATTTTTTTTCTAGGTCAAATGTGGTTATATACCAGAAGATAGGCCCTGTAGGTCTGCCAAGATCACCATAAGCCCTCGGCGCGCGCCCAAGGGTGGGGCGCGTCCCCCAGGCTTGTGCCTACCTGGTGGCTCCCCCTCTGGTAATTCTTTCGCCAATAATTCTAATATATCCCAACATAATTCTCCGTCAATTTTCAACTCATTTGGAGATGTTCATACAAATGCCTCTAGTATAGCCCTTTCCGGTCCAGAATTCCAGCTACCGGCAATCTCCCTCTTTATGTGAAACTTGCAAAATAAGAGAGAAATGATATAAGAATTGTATCGTGAAGTGAAATAACAGTCCGTAATGCAATAAATATCAACATAAAAACATGATGCAAAATGAACATATCAGCAGCTCTAGCGGCACCAGACATGTTGTGGCTTTCACAACCACTAGGTTTACTTGGTCTCTAATACGTCTCTGTCATATCTACTTTTCCTAACGCTTTTGCTCTTGTTTTGGACTCTAATTTGCATGATTTGAATGAAACTAATCTGGATTGATGCTATTTTCCGCAGAACTACCATGGTGTTGTTTTTGTGCAGAAACAAAAATTCTCGAATTGGAACGAAACTTGAGATTTATTTTAGAATAAATAAAAAATACTGGGACCAAGGACCACTGGAGGGGGTGCCCTGGCTGGCCATGATACACCAAGGTGCACCACCCCCTCCACGTGCACCCTGGTGGGTTGTGGTCACCTCGAGGCCCCCCTGACCCTAATTCCAACTCCATAAATACGTATTTTCAGAGAGAGAAATAAGAGAGGAAGTTTCATCGTGTTTCATGGTACGGAGCCGCCATCACCTCTTGTTCCTCATCGGGAGTGAGTAATTCCTTCATAGGCTCGTTGTTCGGTGAGGAGTTGGATGAGATTCACCATGTAATCGAGTTAGTTTTCTTAGGGCTTGATCCCTAGTATCCACTATGTTCTGAGATTGATGTTGCTATGACTTTGCTATGCTTAATGCTTGTCACTAGGGCCTGAGTGCCATGATTTCATATCTGAATCGTTTATGTTTTCACCATTATCTATGTTCTAGATCCGATCTGTCAAGTCATATTCACCTAGTACGTATTATGATTCGTAAACCCCAGTGTGATAGTAATTGGGATCTTTCTGATGCTAACCGTAGTTTGAGGAGTTCATATATTCACTATGTGTTAATAGTCTGCTCTGGTTCTGTATTAAAAGGAGGCCTTTATATCCCTTAGTTTCCGTACGGACTATGCTGCCACGGGAGGGTGGGACAAAAGATGTCATGCAAGTTCTTTTCCATAAGCACGTATAACTATTTACGGAATACATGCCTACATTATATTTATGAACTGGAGCTAGTTCTGTATCGCCCTAGGTTATGACTGTTATATGATGAATATCATCCAATGGATGCACCGATCCAATGCCTACGAGTCTTCCACATATTGCTCTTGCTAAGTTACTATTGCTATTGCTACTATTACAACTGCTACAAAATTGTTACTGTTGTTACCGTTACCACTCTCACTGTTACCACTGCTATCATAACTATCATATTATTGTGCTACTGATCACTTTGTTGCATATAATTAATCTCCAAGTGTGGTTGAATTGAAAACTCAACTGCTAATACTTATAAATATTCTTTGGCTCCCCTTGTGTCGAATCTATAAATTTGGGTTGAATACTCTACTCTCGAAAATGGTTGCGATCCCCTATACTTGTGGGTTATCAAGATCTTTTTCTGGCGTTGTTGCCGGGGAGCATAGCTATATTTGTTGAGTCACTTGGGATTATTATCTATTTATCACTATGAAGAATCTGAAGGATACTAAAACCAAGATCGTTCCCTCTAGGATGAGGGGAGGTGAGGAACTGCCATCACATTTTGCACTTGATTCACCTTCTGTTTTGAGTAGACTTGCAACACCACCACATGCTATTAATCCTTATATGTCACAAGTTATTGATGATGCTACTTCTTCTATTAGTAATGCTTATGATGATGTTAGTACCTTGCTAGATGATAATGTGCCACTAGGTGAATTTCTTGATGAACAACTTGATAGAGCTAAAGATATTGAGAATGTTGAAACTGATGAAATTACTAAAACTGAAAATCTTGAAATGCCTATTAGACCTAGCTCTCCTAAATTTGAAATGCCTAAGATGCTTGAAGGTTATGTTATGGATAAGGAGATGGCTAGAGACTTTGTTGCTTGCAATGATAGAGATGATCTTAAGAAATTACTATCCAAACTAAAAGAAAATTCTTTGAATGCTAGAATGAAATGTGATCCTAAGTTTGCTACTTCACCAATCTTTGTTACTGATGAGGATTATGAATTCTCTGTCGACCTAGAGTTAATTACTTTGGTTGAATCTGATCCTTTCCATGGCTATGAAAAATGCAACTATTATGGCACATCTTACTAAGTTAAATGATATAGCCACCCTATTTACTCATGATGGGAATATTTGCTACTATTATATTCTCAAGTTATTTCCGTTCTCGTCAAAGGGTGATGCTAAGATATGGTACAATACTCTTGCTCCTGGTAGTGTGCATAGTCCCCAGGATATGATTTATTACTTCTCTAAAAAATATTTTCTTGCTCATAAGAAACAAGTTGCCTTATAGTAAATATTTAAATTTGTGCAAATTGAAGAAGAGAGTCTCCCACGAGCTTGGGGGAGGCTTTTCCAATTGCTTAATGCTTTACCTGATCATCCTCTTAAGAGAAATGAAATACTTGATATCTTTTATAATGGACTAACTGATGCTTCTAGGAATTCCTAGATAGTTCTGATGGTTGTATTTTCAGGGAACGAATTATTGAATAATATATTGAAGAATTATGATGATTGGACACTACCTGAACCACATCCTAAACCCACTCTGAAGAAGAGGGGTATCTTATTTCTCAGTCCTGAAGATATGCAAGAGGCAAAGAAATGTATGAAGGAAAAAGGTAGTAAAGTTGAAGATGTTAAATTTTACCTCCTATTGAAGAAATATGTGGACTTGACACACCACCACCACCGATGGCAGAGGTAAATTCTCTATTAAAGTTTGATGAAAGTGACATCCCTTACAATAAACATCCTAGTCAATGCCTTCATGAATTTGATAATTACATTATAAAACAAGATCATTTCAATGCAAATGTTATAAAACAATTGAAATACAACTCTGATATGATTGCTCGCTTGAGTGACTTCTTATTTAGAATCACTAATGATGTTAGTGGTGTAGGAAGACATGCCTCTATGGTTCAAACCCAGCTAGAACAAGTTGCTAAATCTCAAAGAGAATTGCTTAGTGATATGAATAATAATATAAATGATTTTGATGTCAGAGTAGCAACTAGAGGAGGAAAAATGACTTAGGAACTGCTTTATCCTGAGGAACACCCTAAAAGAATTGAACAGGACTCTCAAATAATTAATGTTGATGCACCTAGTCCTTCTAAAAGGAAGAAGAAGAAAATGATAGGACTTTGCATACCTCTAGTGAACCTAAAATAGAAAAACCTCCTGAAGATAATAATGATGTTTCTATCTCAGATGCTGAAACTCAATCTGGTAATGAACATTCACCTGGGGATAATGAAAATGATAATGATGATGTTCATGAAGATACTCAACCATACAATGATAAAGAACTAGATAATGATGTTGAGATAGAACCTCTTGTTGATCTTGATAACCCACAACCTAAAAATAAACTATATGATAAAAGAGACTTTGTTGCTAGAAAACATGGTAAAGAAAGAGAACCATGGGTTCAGAAACCCATACCCTTTCCCCCTAAACTAACTAAGAAAAAAGATGATGAAGAATTTTAACGCCTTGCTGAAATGCTTAGGCCAGTCTTTTTGCGTGTTCGCTTGATTGATATTTTAAAGATGGCCTCTTATGCAAAATACATGAAAGACATCATCACTAATAAAAGAAATATACCGGAAGATGAAATCCCCACCATGCTTGCAAATTTTTCTGAATATTTCTGAATTTCTGGTATGAATAACATCAGAGGGGGTGCCCTTGGTGACAACAAGATACCAGGGCACGCAGCAACCCCAGGCGCGCGCTGGTGGGTTGTGGCCCCCACAAGAGTCCCCTCACTTATCCCTTTTTCCCATTTCATCTCCTACTTCCAGAAAAAATCACCATAGCTCTCTCTCTCTCTCTCTCTCTCTCTCTCTCTCTCTCTCTCTCCCTCTCTCTCGTGTTCTTGCTCTCAAACCCGCGAATTTTGATCTCATTGCTTGAAGCTCCATTTCCGAAACTGTTTTGGGGGATTGCTACTCGGTATGTGACTCCTCCACTGCTCCAATTAGTTTTTGCTTTAGTGGTTTATATTTTGAATAATTACCTGCTCTTGGTGCTTTTATAAATGGGCTTGCATGTTGAATTCTTAGAGTTCAAAGTAGTTTGAATGCTTATTATGGCCTCTAGGCATCCATATGAGTAGTTGCTATCAATCTTGTGAAATTTAGTTGACAAAAAAATTGTGGACTAAAATTTTCAGATTTTTTTATAGGAATAAGCTTAGTATTTTCAGATAGTTTTCCTCCAAGAAGAATGCTAAGGGAGTCATCGGGGAATCGTCGGATAATGACCTCCGTACTCCTAGATGGCGGAGGTGCGGCCGTGTGAATGGTTGCATAATGCCTTCATGGAGGGGCTCGTGTACCATTAAGAGTTTGCCCAATTCATTGCAAAATGATGGGCTGACAGACTTCCATGCAACTGAGTGTGACCAACACCACCACCTTAAAAATTCCTTTGTGCAAAATTTTCATTTTGTAAGTAGGAAGATCCCCCTGAGATACCGCTCACTGACTTTTGTGATATATGTTTGATCCCTTCTGATGCGGAATTAAGGGAGCCTAGACCAGCAGAGTTTGAGGACTTTCTCTGCACTTTGACACTAGGGGATGAGAGAGGCGTGTCGGGTGCCACTGCCACTAGTTTGTAGTTTTCTTCTGTGCATTACTTTGCTTTGTTCATCGCAAAGTGTTTGACTGCTAGAGAGAAGGTCGGTGCACCCAGTGCCCCTATCCTCGCTATTTTACATTGTGCACTACACAATGATCACACATTTATCCTAGGGGCTATTATTGCACGCCGTCTTCACCTTAACAGAACCAAGGGCAAAATTCATGGTGGTATTTATGCCACTCGCTTAGCAGGTCACTGTAATGTTTAGATACGCTAACATGATTATCCTTCGCCTCAACTTTATCTAGATCACCAGGCGATGGTGGCTCACTAGTTTACTAATCATGCTGACTCTCTTTATAATATTCGTTACAACCTGTTTTTCAGTGTGGATTCCTGTGATATTATTCTGTTGCCTACACCTGCTTTATTTCATTCTATTGCCAGGGGAGGATACAAGGTCATGCTAGAGGACATTATCGCCTACCGGAACAACCAGGTAGTGGCAAAGCAAGGGCCTCAGGAGTGGGACGCTCAGGTGCCACTGCCACAACACTACTACATGGGACCGGATGGCTACTTTGGATGGTGATTACCAAGCTAGGCCAAAAGCCTAAGCTTGGGGGAGTACGTATTTCCACCGATATTATATTCATGTTCACACATTTCATTCCCATTGTCGGTGTCCATAGTTTTTCATTGTATTATCCATGCTAGATTTATTTCTTCGCTTTCTTCTTGTGTGTTTGAAAAACTTTGAGAAAACCCAAAAATATTTCTTGCTTCTTTTCGGTTTTTCTTTCTAGCTTAATTAGTTGTAGTATTAAAGGAAAACCCAAAAAGATTTCCCGATTCTTATTTTGCTTGTTGGGAGCTCTCCCGTATAAATAGTTTTTCTTGTTTTTGTTTTTCCTTCTTTAATTTCTTTCTTCAAGAAAAACTAAAAACTCCAAAACACTTTAATTGTGTTTATCTAAAATTCTTTTCTCTTTATTGACTCATACCAAGGAGAAGAGCACGATGAAAATGCTAAGTTGCTCTTATATGCATTAACTATTGATCTGGCAAAGATCCCATATTACCTGGTCTTCTCCTTTTGAATAAAATGTTTGCAGATTCCAGCTTAGTCCACAACACTCTTGCACTATTATATTTTCACATCATTCGATCATGCAAGTGAAAGGCAATAATGACGATATTTGATGAAGTGACTGTGGCAGAGAGAAGCGGGTATGAACTCACTTGTTTTTGTTTTTGTAAATATGTTTAACCTAGTATCCATGATTTGACATATTATGATCAAACATGTTTGCAATGACCATTAGAGATTATAGTTTCTCATGCCAGGCTTAAGTAGTTAGGACTGGATAATGATTTATCTTGGATGTCAACATGCATTAAGATGATTGTGATGTAGCATGATGATATTGTATCCTCCTCAGAATGCTTCAAGTGGCTTGACTTGGCCCATGTTCATGCATGTAGTTGAATCAAAACCAACATAGCCTCTATAATATTTATATTCATGATGTTCATGTCCTACTCATGCTAGTATTCAATGTTGATTATGCATAACGCATGTTCATGACCGTTTTTGCTCTCTAGCTAGCTGCTTCTCAACCTATTTGCTAGCCTTCGCCTGTACTAAGCAGGAATACTGGTTGTGCATCAAAATCCTTAAACCCAAGTTATTCCAGATGAGTCCACCATATCTACCTATGTGCGGTATTACCCTGCCGTTCCAAGTAAGTTTGCATGTGTAACCTCTAAAATTTGCAATGAACATCTGTTTTCTGTGCCTGGACAGCTCATGGAGCGATAGGGGGTGGTCAGTATCTTTCGTGCTAAGCGGGTTTTTCTCATGATGAGTGTTTATCACTCGTCCTTGCACGAGAGGGGTGGTAATAGGGATGCCTAGTCCCAAATTCAAAAATTGCAAATAATTAAACAAAACTCCCCCAGGATTGTTGTTGGTATGGACGGTACCCGTGGATTCGGCTAGCCGTGGAGTGTGTTTATTGGTGGAGGGGAGTAAACCTTTACTTTTATTGCTTGGGAACCGCCGCTAATTTGTTTAGCACGTAAGATATTGATAACTCTTGGTCGTAATGTTGACAGGAAGGGTGCATCTCCCAAAATTAAATTTATGTATGTTTTAAAACTTTGAGCTCTGGTACCTCTGCAAATCCCTGCTTCCCTCTCCGTAGGGACTATCTATTTATTTTTATGTTGAGTCATCACCTTCTCAAACAAGCGCCAGATCTAAGAGCACTATTGTCATCCTAATGCATTGTGTTTAGTTAATGTTGGATGCATCATGACTGGATCTTT
This sequence comes from Triticum dicoccoides, assembly GCF_002162155.2. Taxonomy (NCBI): domain Eukaryota; kingdom Viridiplantae; phylum Streptophyta; class Magnoliopsida; order Poales; family Poaceae; genus Triticum; species Triticum dicoccoides. The sequence goes on along the minus strand of NC_041385.1, from coordinate 313,120,088 downwards.
TCTACCATGAATTACAATGTTTAATTACTGCTTGAACTTTGGAGGTGCTCTGCATTTATGTTTTGAGGTCTCAGAAAGGGCTAGCGAGATATCACTGGTGTCATATTATATCATGATTATTTTGACAAAATGTTGGCATTTGATATATCTTATTATTGCTCTCTAGTTGATTATGCCATTGATATGAGTTAATATAATTTATAAAAGTTATTGTTGACATGGTTAGTCATGATCTTTGCTAAAAACATGGGTGCTACTTAAGCTAATTTATGTAAACAAGAACAAAAGAGTTCGTTAAAGTTTTTCTTTATCACTTTTAGTTTATCAACTGAATTGCTTGAGGACAAGCAAAGGTTTAAGCTTGGGGAGTTGATACGTCTCTGTCGTATCAACTTTTCCTAATGCTTTTCCTCTTGCTTTGGACTATAATTTGCCTAATTTGAATGAAACAAACCTGGACTGATGTTGTTTTTAGTAGAACTATCATGGTGTTGTTTTTGTGTAGAAATAGAAGTTCTCGGATTGGAATTAAACTTTTTGGAGATTTATTTCAGGAAAAAATATTGGGACCAAGAACCACCAGAGGGGGTGCCTTGGCTGGCCACGATACACCAGGGCACGCCACCCCCTCCAGTCGCGCCCTAGTGGGTTGTGGTCACCTCATGGCCCCCCGACCCTAATTCCAACTCCATAAATACCTATTTTCAGAGAGAAAAATAAGAGAGGAAGTTTCATTGCCTTTCATGATGCGGAGCCCCCGCCACCTCCTGTTCTTCATCGGGAGGTCAGATATGGAGTCAGTTCGGGGCTCCGGAGAGGGGAATCTTCGGTCTTCGTCATCACCAACCCTCCTTAATTAATCACCCATTCCATGATGCTCCCCACCGGGAGTGAGTAATTCCTTCGTAGGTTCATTGGTCGGTGAGGAGTTGGATGTGATTCATCATGTAATCGAGTTAGTTTTGTTAGGGCTTGATCCCTAGTATCCGCTATGTTTTGAGATTGATGTTGCCATGACTTTGCTATGCTTAATGCTTGTCACTAGGGCCCGAATGCGAGGATTTCATATCTGAATCGTTTATGTTTTCACCATTATATCTATGTTCTAGATCCAATCTTGCAAGTCATATTCACCTATTACGTGTTATGATCCGTAAACCCCAGTGTGACAGTAATTGGATTACTTTCCAGTGATGACCGTAGTTCGAGGAGTTCATGTATTCACTATGTGTTAATGCTTTTATCCAGTTCTCTATTAAAAGGAAACCTTAATATCCCTTAGTTTCCTTATCGACCCCGCTGCCATGGGAGGGTAGGACAAAAGATGTCATGCAAGTTCTTTTCCATAAGCACGTATGACTATTTACGGAATACATGCCTACATTATATTTATGAACTGGAGCTAGTTCTATATCGCCCTAGGTTATGACTGTTATATGATGAATATCATCCAACGAATGCACCGGTCCAATGCCTACGAGTGTTCCACATATTGCTATTGCTAAGTTACTATTGCTATTGCTACTATTACAACTACTACAAAACTGTTACTGGTGTTACTGTTACCACTGTTACTGTTACCACTGCTATCAAAACTATCATATTACTGTGCTACTAATCACTTTGCTGTAGATATTTAATCTCCGGGTGTGGTTGAATTGACAACTCAACTTCTAATACTTACAAATATTCTTTGGCTCCCCTTGTGTTGAATCTATAAATTTAGGTTGAATACTCTACCCTCGAAAACTATTGCGATCTCCTATACTTGTGGGTTATCAGTCTCGACCTACAAGGAGTGCCAGGGCGCTTGCCATTATCAGAGACAGATGATGTATGAACACTCTTCCCCTTGTCTCGTTCTTTGCGTGGCTGAATCACCTCGATACGGGTTTTACCAAAACGTCTATCAGCATTCAAACTACATAGAAATCCCAGATGCTCGTCGCAAGTTACTAGGAGAAATCTTTGCTCGCTGCTGTTGAAATATTTTAGTTCAACAACATCGACAGAGCTCCAGTCATACACGGAACGGAGTGCATCATGAAAATGTTTGAACAAAATGTTGGTTTCTACCACCTTTGGGTAGATAAATCCAGAGATAATATGCAGTTTGGTACCATGTAGCACGCTAGTTTCCATTCTAACCACCAGCCAAAAAGCAAGCACGGGATCAATCCTATTCGATCGAAATAAAGGGTGAAAATCTAGCAACCCAAATTGGTATGATTCAAGCGACTAGTGGTCAAATACTGCCTAATTTACGAGTTTTCTCATCAATTCGAGGGGAAGCGATGCTTACCTAGACGGAATCCATGAATTATCCGCCTCCAATTTGCCCAATCATCTCCACAGTCGATAGGCCGGAGGGCGTCCTCCCCGGACATTGATTCTTAAACCCAGATTGGGGGTGATGTGGCGGAGGCGTGGCGTAGCCGGCGAACAAAATAGGGTTAGAGGGTGGAGGGCACGATGACAGCGATGGAAGAGGAGGCAGGGCGGGAGTGGCTCGATCTGTTTCAGATAAGCTGCTCTGATGTGTCTCCTTGCGGCCCCACACAGCAGCACGTAACGGTCAAAGGAGGACCCGGCCCTAAGCAGCCCCACACGTCAGCAGTTAACGGTCAAGCCATTGACCCGAAGGAAAACGTCCAGTTTAACCATTTGTGAGAGTTTCAGACAAGAGGATGGGGAAAAGTGAGAAAAAGTTTAGAGTGTGGGAACAACTGAGCACAACTAAGGAACCAGGGGCACTATTATAAAAGACCCTATATCCAAAGGACATCACAACTGTTGTATTCAATAGATCATGGCATTACTTAACACATACCCTAACCCTAGTTCTTGCTAAGAAAGCCACAAGCATAATACTTACTGGACGTGATAATACTCATATAACTCTACATTTTATGATTTTTCGAATGGATTTGAGAGAAATCACAAAAACTAGGATTTTCTAAAAAGTGAACAATGCCATCAAATAAGATGATTCCAACCAACCAAATCATGGGGCAGGGAGAGGTTACCTGAAGGATGGAAATGCCTTTGATTTTGAACCCCCAAAAAAGCAATAAGCACATTGCTTAGAACATTATAAGAAACTAGAAAGATAACTCCTTCGCGTCTCATGTGTTTCATACTTTCCTTTGGATGCTTGATGAGTGATATTTTTGCGCTCATCACACCGTTGTTTAAACCGGATAATCCCGAAATTTCCAAGAAAATCGCTCTAATATTGCCAATAATGAATAATGAATGTGAGACATCCAAATCCTTTGTTTAACGTGTTTCTGCAGGAAAAGAGCCCAAACATGCAAGAAAATCATCACACACACACACAAGGAAACATGAAGTTTGAAGAGAGGAGGCTATTGGGGGCACAACACAACCAACAAAGTGCAAGACGATGCTTGGTATGAGTGCACGTGTTCATACCCATGTTTGTACCATCTCCCGCCGGCCCCAGGAGGTCCACGTGACTAAATTTTATAAAGGGCACCATTTGCAAACGGAGAACCAGAACCATCTTTCAACTCTAGACTCCGCCATTTCTCATCTCATCTCCATAGCCTCCACCACCATCATCATCGCAACCATCCATCTCCAAGTTAGACATACTTGTAATCATTGCATTGCATCCGACAACTATTGTAAGACATATATCAATCAGTCATTCATCTTTATGTCGTGTTCAACGAGTTCATATTGCGACCCGATCGCCATGTGTGAGTAATTCGGTAAAGTAATGGGTTGAGGCACAACCTTGCAAGTCGTTGTATTTGTGGAAGGGATCATTGGAATTACTTTGTATATTTGACGTTATTTGTATTGTCCAATTGCAACGGAATTATCTCTTGTCTTGTTCTCATTCAAAGGTCCTGCAGGTAGTCAGGATCCTGTAGATCGATCAAGGATAAGGTAAAGAGCAAATGAGGTGTAGGCACTAAACGTGCAATGCTTTTGTCTAAATATTTATATCCGAGGTAACCACACGCAGTGGTAAGAGCCATCGGCTGGACAACTGACTCTTGATGCAAGTCGCGCACTAGTCAAGACCTACTTTGGGCACATCCCCACATCTTCACATTGCAAGCACATCATAACGGTCATCTTCTATAGCACAAATTAATATCATTAAGACCTGAGCACAAATATAAAGTTGTGAGAGTTAGACATCATACACATGTCTATTTTTAAGACTAGTATTTACACCTGAAAGGTTGTTAAGGCCCAAAAACTGGAATTTAATTCCCTAGCAACAACCTATCAGAATCGCTGTCGTAGTGCACATCCTCTCGTTGGTTCGATAACTTAGTGTCACTCCTTAGGGAAAAGTAACCCATGCTATCCAAACTAGATCTGAAAGGGCATCAATGCTAATGATGACAAGCGGCACTGGTCTATGATCTACAACTCCGAGTGGTTCCAACAAGGCTGATCATACCTACTCAGTTGTCGTACTATCTTTAGTTTCCATCCTTAGGGTCTATGATAAATTTAGTTTTCGCTAACTGTAGTTTTGATTGATATTTTGTTCCCCACCTGGCTAGCTACCTCTGGTTGAGCTTGGGATCTCTAGACAATGTTTGATTTCATTTTATGGCAATGGAATTGGGGAGGGGACCCTTTTCTTTAAAAAAGTATAAACATAAAAAGAAATAGGAAAAGAAACAAAGAACAAAGAAGAATAGAAAAGTAAGCTTTGTTGAGCTCATGATATCCACCGTTCAACATAGAGTCTCTTTGTCGAGTTCCTGATACTTGGCTCTCGGCAAGTCTTGGACCTAGATCTAGGTAACCGCCGAGCCCACCTTTTATCTCTCTCCACCAAACAAATGACACCGTTTTGAAAGAGATTTGAGAGTAGTATGAAGGAGATAACGGGGGGGAAGGGGGCAACAATTTTTTCAAGAGAAGAAGAGTGAGGCTGAATGGGTGGGTAGGTGGCCTACCTAAGGCCCCAACCACTTACCCCTTTAGGGATCCAGCGCTATCAGGCCTGGCGGTAGGTTTATATGTCTATTGGCAGGGTTAATGACTGTAGTTGGTACATGGGCACGAACAGGGCGTGGACCAGGGTCCACTGTGGTTGACAGGGGAGTAGCTCATACACCCTACAGACCTCATGTATAGCGGTAGGCGATATAATTACAAGTACAGTACCTATACTATTTGGTATGTAATAGTGTGGTCCTTGTACTCATCGACTGCTCTGTTACGGTCCTCGAATACGCTGATACGCTCCAAGATAGTCCTCCGTACATATGACGCTACGAACTAAGCCGGGACGGGAGCCACGCTGGCTGCTCAAGCCGCATCACTTCGGTTGGTAATTTTGTAGTTGCCCCCTGGATGTTGAGTGCGTCCAGTTTGAGCGCAACTGCCTCGTTCATCTCATCCCCCTGAAGATGACGTAAGGCGGCGCATGATGTCGTCTTGAACTATGTCGGCATTTCCCCAAAGAGGAAGGGATGATGCAGCACAACAACGGTAGGTATTTTCCTCAGTGATGAGACCAAGGTTATCGAACCAGTAGGAGAACCAAGAAACACTACGTAAACGGTACATGCACACAAAGAACAAATACTTGCAACCTGACATGTTAAAGGGGTTGTCAATCCCTTTCGGGTAACGGTGCGAGAAATTGGCACGTGGACGGGCGAAAGTTGTAATAGATTGATAGATGCAAATAATGCAAATAAAATTCAGAGAGGTATTTTTGGGGTTTTTATAATATAGATCTGAAAATAAAATTTGCAAATAAATAAAAAGGCAAATAGCAAAATAGATCTGAAAGTTTATGATGAGAAAATAGACCCGGTGGCCGTAGATTTCACTAGTGGCTTCTCTCAAGAAAAATAGCATACGGTGGGTTAGCAAATTACTGTTGGGCAATTGATAGAACTTCAAACAATTATGATGATATCCAGGCAACGATCATTATATAGGCATCACGTCCAAGATTAGTAGATCGACTCCTGCCTGCATCTACTACTATTACTCCACACATCGGAAGCTATCCAGCATGCATCTAGTGTATTAAGTTCATGGAAAACTGAGTAATGCAATAAGAACGATGACATGATGTAGACATGATCTATTCATGTAGGAATTAGACCCCATCTTGTTATCCTTAATGGCAATGATACATACGTGTCGTTTCCCCTTCTGTCACTGGGATCAAGCACCATATGATCGAACCCATCACAAAGCACCTCTTCCCATGGCAAGAAAAATTGATCTAGTCAGCCTAACTAGACCAAAGATTCGAAGAAGAAATACGGGGCTATAAGTAATCATGCATATAAGAGATCAAAAGACTCAAATAACTGTCATGGATAAAACATAGATCTGATCATAAACTCAAAGTTCATCGGATCCCAACAACACACCCCAAAAAGAGTTACATCAAATAGATCTCCAAGAGATCATTGTATTGAGAATCAAAATAGAGAGAGGAAGACATCTAGCTACTAACTACGGACCCGCGGGTCTACAATGAACTACTCACGCATCATCGGAGAGACACCAATGAGGATGATGAACCCCTCCGTGATGGTGCCTAGATTGGATCTGGTGGTTCTGGAACTTGCGGCGGCTGGAATTGTTTTTCGTCGACTCCCCTAGGGTTTCTGGAATAATGGGGTACTTATAGAGCAAAGGGGCGGTGCGGGAGGCGGCCGAGGTGGGCACAACCCCCCTGGCGCGCTTGGGCCCCAGGCGCGCCCTGGTGGGTTGTAATCCCCTCGGAGCCCCCCTCGGGTACTTTCTTGGCCCATCGTGTGTCTTCTGGTCCAGAAAAAATCACCAAAAAATTTCGCTGCATTTGGACTCCGTTTGGTATTGATTTTCTGCGAAGTAAAAAACAAGCAAAAACAGCAACTGGCACTGGGCACTATGTCAATAGGTTAGTCCCAAAAAATGATATAAAGTTGCTATAAAATGATTGTAAAACATCGAAGAATGATAATATAATAGCATGGAACAATCACAAATTATAGATACGTTGGAGACGTATCAGCATCCCCAAGATTAATTCCTGCTCGTCCTCGAGTAGGTAAATGATAAAAATAGAATTTTTGATGTGGAATGCTGCCTAACATGTGCATCACATATTGTTATCTTTGTAGCATGGACATTTGGACTTTTATATGATCCAAAGCAATAGTCTAGTTTTGACATGAAGATTTCAATACTAAAGCATATCAACAAGAAACCATGTCTTTCAAAATATCAACACTAAAGCAAGTTATCCCTAGATCATTAGGCTTAATTATTGATCCATTCATGAAACACACTCGCATATTTGCTACACCCAATGCTCAAGTACGATCAAAGTGCCCCTTAGTTGGTGCTTTGTAAGAGAAGATGGAGACTCAAATAAAAATAAAATTGCATAAAGTAAATAGAATGGTCCTTCGAAGAGGGAAGTAGGGATTTGTAGAGGTGCCAGAGCTCAAAGAGAAAAAGATAGAGATAAAAACATTTTGGGTGGCATGCTTTTCCTATCAACAAAAACGATCAAGCACTGCAAAAAAAAGACACATCCGTGACATTTTGGGCCGAACAAAAAAAAATTCTTTCATACATATGACACTTCTATGACGATAATTGTGACAAAACGCGGTATCATCATAGATGTGGTGGGATCCTACTTCTATGACAAAAAATCATGATAGAAAATGGGCTTTTCGTCCTGGACGGGCCGGAGACGCAGCTGCATGACATTCTTTGGGCCGTCCATGATGGAAAATTGTGGTAGAAGCGAGGGGGAGGAAAATTTCGGGGAGTTGCCGGTTACGGTGGGAGGTCGGGGGCCGAGCGATGCGCGTTTCTCTTGTACACGTACGCGCGTGTGTGCGAGGCGTTGGCTCTAACTGAACCCGAGCGATGCGTTGGGCTCTAACTAAACCTGAGCGATTGCACTGCAGGCTGCGCCTTACTGAACCCGAGCGATCGATTGATGGTTGTTAACTGAACCCGATCGAGCGATTCCTTTGCTACTGTTGCTAACTGAAGCCGATCGATGCTGCCTCTGGGATGAACAGTGAGCGTTGCAGGGGGGTTTGGATGAACAGTGAGCGGTGGCGTTGCCTCTGGATGAACAGGACCCCGTGGTGTGGAGCGCTGGATGAACAATAGACGGTGGAGGGGTGACCGTGGAGGGGTGGTTGAACAGGACCCCGTGGTGTGGAGGCCTGGATGAACAGTAGACGGTGGAGGGGTGGCCGTGGAGGGGTGGTTGAACAGGACCCCGTGGTGTGGAGGGCTGGATAAACAGTAGACGGTGGAGGGGTGCCCGTGGAGGGGTGGTTGAACAGTAGCCGGTGGAGTAGCACGCGGTGGAGGCTGGATGAACAGGAGCCCGTGGAGGCTGGAGGAGGTCGACGGTAGCCCGTGGAAGCTGGAGGAGGTCGACGGTGGAGATGAATAGTATCCGGTGGAGTCCCGTTTTGCGGTACGCCACACCCCTCCTGATGAACAGGACCCCCGTTTCGACCGTAGGAGGTCCGTTTCGTCCATTTTGCGGTACGCCACACCCCTCCCGATCAACAGGACCCCCGTTTCGACCGTAGGAGGTCCGTTTCCTCCGTTTTGCGGTACGCCAGACCCCTCCCAATGAACAGGATCCTGTTTCGAACGTGGCCGGTCGAACACAAGGCCGTTTCCTCCGTTGTGCGGTACGCCAATCCTCGTTTCAATCGCATGTTCCGTCCAAGCCCTCCCAATGAACACAACCACGCATTCCGTTTCGACCCAGCCGGTTGGCTCCCACGCGTTCCGTTGCCTCCAGATGAACACGACGCATTCCGTTGCCTCCCCATGAACACGACGCATTCCGTTGCCTCCCCATGAACATGACGACGACGATGTTTCTCCGTTCCGACCCAGCCATGTACACGAGCCCTGGTCGTACGTATGCGCGAGTAGGCGTTCGAGACCCCGCCCGTATGTACACATACGTGGCCGTATTTTCTTTCTTGCACCCTGGCCGCTGTACATACGTGTACATGCTACGTGCGCACCTCTACTATGACATGTGCGCGCCTCTACATCCACCAGTATATATATACGTACACGTTCGCGACCAGAATGACAACGCTACGTACGCTTCGACCAGGTGGGTCCCGACTGTCAGGCACTTCCTTGCGTGCGAAGATGTAGCTGGTGGGTCCCAGCAGTCAGGGGGGCGAATCGTTTTTTTTTTGGCCCGGACGCACTTCCTTGCATGCGAAGATATAGCTGGTGGGTCCCAGCAGTCAAGGGG